>NW_028241837.1:0-56075 GCF_964263255.1 Lissotriton vulgaris | reverse complement strand
CCTTAGGACATCAACAAGCATTTACAATGCAATGGTCTCGGCATTATTAAAGGTAGAGCTATTGGCATTGCTCATGACATTTTTTTTCATTTTTTTTAAACATAAATAAATGGTATTGTCATTTACAATGGCAATGGGTGAGCATTAGAGAGTAGTAGAGAGTATTCACGGACACAGAGCCACACACACACACAGAGCCACGCACACACACACACACAGAGCCACGCACACACACACACACACAGACAGAGCCACGCACACACACACACACACACACACAGACAGAGCCATGCACACACACACACAGACAGAGCCACGCACACACACACACACAGACAGAGCCACGTACACACACACACACAGACAGAGCCATGTGCGCACACACACAGACAGAGCCACGCACACACCCAGACAGAGCCATGCACACACCCAGACAGAGTCACGCACACACACAGACAGAGCCACGCACACACACTAAAGTTGAGGTGGTGCTTAGTGATGTTGAGGTGGTGTTGAGTGATGCTATTGTAGTCTATAGTTAGGCTGTTGTGGTAGTGAGGCATGGTGAGGTGGTGGTGTTGTGGTTGGCGCTGAGTACTGTTTAACTGGTGTTTTGAGGAGATGCTTGCTTGATTCTGGAGGTGATGTTGCGATGTAGGGTATAGAGATTGTATACATTACACAATGCATTTACAAGCCTCATTAATGCACTCCGCACACTAATTACTATCACCGGCTCCAAAAGCCCCCACACTCCTTCCAGCCTCCGGGACAGGCAGCAGCCTGGTCTCATAACAAATCCAATGAAAGATTACACAGAATGATAATTCCTCCACATTCCCCCTCAAGCAAAGTTTTGAATTTCTACCAGCTGACCTAACCCCTCGTGTGCGGGGGCACATCAGAGGAACCTTCAGATGCAAGGACAGAAGGCACAATCAGCAACTCTTCCTTGGGGGAGTTGATGGGGGTGTCAGGGGCAAAAGAGGGCAGGGGGAAAGGAATAGGATGAGGAATGAGAAAAGAAGGAAGGAAACAGACAGAACAGGGGGGTACCAACAAGCCCACCCAGCACCGGAGCCGCACTGTCTGCGGGACACTCCTTTTCCAGCCATGGGCTTTCCTTTCACCAGTAATTACTTTGTGTGTTAGTGCCATTCGCTCAATAAAATCAAACCAATCTTCTATCCAAAACGCATCGATTTGCCATATTAAATCCTAGGTTTGTAAAACTCGTGTTCCGGTGACATGGATTCACCTGGTCAGCCTAAGCATGTCGGACAAATTATGCGTCCATTTAATTCAGGCCTACTGGCTATGGCAATAGAAGGGATCCTTATGTGGCAAACACCACTGGCGTGGAATGCCCCTACTCTAGCAGCTGCATAGACTCGGTACATTTCCACTACCCTGGTAACCCGCCAAGGCCCACGTGCGCTTCCTCCCTCGTGGCCTAGTGTGTGTGTTTTTCCAAAGTTGCTTTTATTTTTTCAGTCCTCCCTAACTCCTCTGGGGATGAGGTGAGGTAGAAGGGGAGGAGGGTCAGAGGTGGTGCATGCCTGCTCGTGACGTGTGGGATAGGGAAAGGCTCCAGCACAGCCTCTTCCGGAGATAACGTTAATGGGCAGGTGTGTCTTTCCTGCGGCACTGTACAGCTTTGCGTTTGCAGACTTTGAATAAACAGTAGTAAATGATGGCGAGTGAGTGACCCGGGGACACCGACACCCAGCAGCAGATCAAAGGCTCCAGCTGCAGGCCTCACCTCTCATGACTGGAGCCCAGGCCGGCGCACGAGTCCCAGTGCTGACGGCGAGAGTCGAGTGACATCTGTGTCCACACTGAGTTACGTGGAATGCTGCAGGTCTGGTCAGGAGGGTAGAGACGCCCTGCCAGACACGCCTGTGAGGCGCAGTGCTGGAGTGCCAGGCTCCGCGACATGTTAGCAAGAACTGGCAGAACGAATGATGGTCCCAAGACTGGCACATCCGGTCAGCAGAGCTCCCCATGCCCCCAGTACTGAAATAGCTGTGGTGCTCCCGGCCAGGCTTGAAAAGAACTGGCGGAGCTATTTCGCGGGCCCAATTAGAGAAGCATAGGGTTCCGGAAGACGGGGCCGAAATGCATGTGCAGTGCCCAGCGCCAAGAAACCCTCCTGGGTATAAGAGTGCTTACAAAAGCCAAATGAATATATAAAGTCTTGAATATCCACGAGTTGGCGGCCGTAGGCCAGGGACGAGGTACCCTGGCAGAGTATCAGTGGGTGCCAGGGCTGCAGCTGCCGGGGGTGCGCAGGTGAGGGCTGGTGTTCATAAGTAGAGCTGCGGCGGGGTTCAGGGTGGCAGGCAAGCAGTGACACCTGGAGACTGCTGCGGCCGGGGTTCAGCGCTGCAGGGGTTGGACAGCTCGAGCCTGGTGCTGCAGGCCATGAATGGGGCTCATTAATGCTAAACAGGCTCTGCAGACACGCCTGCAACCAGCACCCCAAACATTAAAGTGGTTGCCACATAGCCGGAAGACTCGGCTCTGCCAGTCCTCGGACCTGCCTTAATATATTGTTTCCCCACAGGCACAGGGCAAAGAGCATGCGGTCTGCCAGGCACAGAAATAGCAATGCATACGGTTACTTCGCACAGTCACTTCAAACAAGATATAGTGCAGAGATAGCCTGTAATGAGCTGTGGCGATCCGGGTACAGCAGGAGGGGGCGGGATACAAAAACACGGACAGCGGGAGGGGGGCAGGATACTATGGGAACAAAGAAAACACGGACAGCGGGAGGGGGCGGGATACTATGGGAACAAAGACATGGACAGCGGGAGGGGGCTGGAAAAAAGACGGCGAGAGAGGTAGAAGGGGAGGAGGGTCAGAGGTGGTGCATGCCTGCTCGTGACCTGTGGGATAGGGAAAGGCTCCAGCACAGCCTCTTCCGGAGATAACGTTAATGGGCAGGTGTGTCTTTCCTGCGGCGCTGTACAGCTTTGCGTTTGCAGACTTTTAATAAACATTAGTAAATGATGGTGAGCGGGTGACCCACGGACACCGACACCCAGCAGCAGATCAAAGGCTCCGGCTGCAGTCCTCACCTCTCATGACTGGAGCCCAGGCCGGCGCGCGAGTCCCAGTGCTGACGGCGAGAGTCGAGTGACATCTGTGTCCACACTGAGTTACGTGGAATGCTGCAGGTCTGGTCAGGAGGGTAGAGACGCCCTGCCAGACACGCCTGTGAGGCGCAGTGCTGGAGTACCAGGCTACGTGACATGTTAGCAAGAACTGGCAGAACGAATGATGGTCCCAAGACTGGCACATCCGGTCAGCAGAGCTCCCTGTGCCCCCAGTACTGAAATAGCTGTGGCGCTCCCGGCCAGGCTTGAAAAGAACTGGTGGAGCTATTTCGCTGGCCCAATTGGAGAAGCATAGGGTTCTGGAAGACGGGGCCGAAATGCATGTGCAGTGCCCAGCGCCAAGAAACCCTCCTGGGTATAAGAGTGCTTACAAAAGCCAAATGAATATATAAAGTCTTGAATATCCACGAGTTGGCGGCCGTAGGCCAGGGACGAGGTACCCTGGCAGAGTATCAGTGGGTGCCAGGGCTGCAGCTGCGGGGGGTGCGCAGGTGAGGGCTGGTGTTCATAAGTAGAGCTGCGGCGGGGTTCAGTGCGGCAGGCAAGCAGTCACACCTGGAGACTGCTGCAGCCGGGGTTCAGCGCTGCAGGCGTTGGACAGCTCGAGCCTGGTTCTGCAGGCCATGAATGGGGCTCATTAATGCTAAACAGTGGTTTCCACATAGCCGGAAGACTCGGCTCTGCCAGTCCTCGGACCTGCCTTAATATATTGTTTCCCTACAGGCACAGGGCAAAGAGCGTGCGGTCTGCCAGGCACAGAAATAGCCATGCATACGGTTACTTCGCACAGTCACTTCAAACAAGATATAGTGCAGAGATAGCCTGTAATGAGCTGTGGCGATCCGGGTACAGCAGGAGGGGGGCGGGATACAAAAACACGGACAGCGGGAGGGGGCGGAATGCTATGAGAACAAAGAAGACAGGGACAGCGGGAGGGGGGCGGGATACTATGGGAACAAAGACACGGACAGCGGGAGGGGGCGGGAAAAAAGACGGCGAGAACTAGGAAAGAGCAGCCTACCTCAACTTTACCAGCAGGGAAATGGCGGCCTCAAGCTTCGGAAATTTTTCGGATTTGGGGGCGTGTTCTGTGTTCTCAGAATGGGTGTGGCCTAAAAGTGGAAAGAAGAACACCGAACACACCTCCAAATCCGAAAAGGACGGAACCTATTCGGAGGGACTGCTCTCTCTTCCAATGGCTGGCCTCCGTTTAGGAAGCCAGCCAATGGGAGAGAGGCAAAAACAGAGGCGGGACAAATAGTCCACTCTAAGAATCATTAAATCTCGGTACTTTCGGTTCTGCCTTCGGCAGACCGGATATTACCTCGACCTAAAAACCTGCAAGGGGTCCAGATTGAAGCAGCTGCATTTGTGTATATTTAATTAATGTGTACTGTGGAGGTAGTACAGCATCTTAGTTCTGGCACGGAACAAGAACTGTTGTATGCACAATCGGCAGTCTGAATTGTTTTTGACATTTAGGACATGTCTGTATAAGTAATTTTAGGCTACTATGCTGAGAAGGTCCTCTTAAAACATTGCTTAATTTATAAATAAACAAATTGTGTTATCTCTCTTGTCAGGAGGCCACTGCAGGTTACACCACATGTTGTCATGACGGCGCTGCCAATAACTATACCAACACAATTACTAACCATCACACTCTTACAAGTGTGACAATTCAGACCGTTCCAGACTCCAAAGCTATAAGAAAGGGTTAGGTGGCAGGTTATTTTGATATATATATATAATTTATTGATGTTTAATCTCTGTTTACAAGGTGTCTCCAATTACTTACTGTGATGAAGTATTTTGTCCATGTTTACTCCCAGCATTAACACGTGACGCCTTTACATTTTAATTCTGGCACTTTAAAAAAGAGCATTGTTTCAATTAGAACGTTGTCATGTGAGCAAGGCTCCTCGGAGCCGAAACGTCATGCGGCCGAATTTGCACTAATAAAATTCAAGCACCTAACTGGTCCGTGTCTGTGCTATCCTTGCTGAGGCGAAGTTCTGCGTGCTGGGAGTGAGACGCGGCTTTTTGAATATTTTGGCCGGTTAGTTTCCGAACCGACCACAACGCGAGACCCTCTTCAATCATTGGACAACGCCTGAATCGGAACAGCGTCTGGGAGGTTCCTGGATTTTGAGTGCTCCGGAAGGAGCAAGGCGTTTGACTCCCGCAAGTTGAAGCTGCAGCACCGGCTGAGAACGGCTGAAAAAACTTTGCAGTGCGAGCCCACGAGGTGGCAGACCAGGTGACTAAGGAACCGGCAGACATCGACTCGTACTCAAGTAAAATTACAAGCGGCTTTGCGGGTGAGGAGTAGAGTGCATTGGCGCACTGCTTACCTAAGAATACACCGGGGCAGGTTAGACACCACAAGTAAACTTTCAAAAAACATTGCAAATATGTCAGCTGACAGCGTTCAAGATCAGGAGGCATTAGCACTCACAATGTTTTACGACAGCTCCCCTCTCCCAACTAACATCCGGGGGAGAAACGATGATGGCGCCAGTAACAGCAGCAGTACAGCGCTTAAAGACCTATTCAAAACATTGGAGAAAAAATCCAGAAGCGAACAATCCAAATGGTGGGAATCGAAATCCTTACAAAGATATATAGAAGTAAACCGCATCCCTCGAGGACTTCGCATATTAACAGCTCCCACCTAGGAAGACCCCAACCCTGAATTAATGAGGGAATGGGCTGAGTGCAACCTTGAGGCATCGCGCCGCCAAATCCAAATCTTGATTAAATATGCAGACATTGACCGGGCTAAACTGCTCACGGAAATAGCAACGATTTATGAGCAGTTAGAAACAATGGGGGAGGATGAGGAAAGAGCTAAACTCACGAAGGAAATGAACGTAAGACTGAAAAAAGAGGAGGCCAAAATTATCGAAAGAAAAACATACAAATTTCAGCGTGATCGCATGGATTACGAGTTGGGACAAATATTCACGTTTTCCCAAAAATATGATGCCATGCGCAGTGGGGTCTCAAAACCTGAATCCAAACCCAGAAGTAACCGGCAAAATAAAGAACAAACCGATTCATCCAACTCCGCTCTTAGCTCTGATGCAGAAACTGAATCTGATTCAGAACGCTGAAAAGCGGGGGCCCTCCCTATGCCATCACTGGGACAAGAAATTCGTTTTTTATGTCAGGAGAGACTCCAAACATTAAGGCCTCGCACCAGACAAAGCTACGCAAACAGTGGGCAAACTACAAACGGTGCCAGAGGCACAGGGCGCACAAGAGGCGGTTATCAAAGAAAGAGGAAAGGCAAAGGGCAGGGATCTGCCAATCAGCGGGAATAAGTAAAACCAAAAACCGAACGATTGTTAACCTAACCTCACTCACCCTAACATCTAAGGAGGAGGAAATACTGAATTTAGGATTAACTTTTGCGCCGCCATGTAATTTCAACTATCTCGCTACCAGATGTGACTTATACAAAGCGGTCAGGAAGCTTAAGCTCCGCAAACTTTATGCACTCAAGACAAAATCCAAAGGGGCAACACAATCAGAACATGATACAGAAGGGGCCTCTCAGAGCACTGAAATCACTATGGAGTTATGGAATACTGATGGGGCTGGTTACGGAGAATCACCACTTCTGGCCGATGAAATCGGAAAACTAGATGAATTGGGGAACAGAACATCGTCCATAACCCTATTCAGACCCCCATCAGTTTTTACTCCGGTACTACCTAGAGATGCCATCGACATTTTCCATGAGAATGTTGTCAAACAATTGAAGGATCTACATAGAAATGTATCCACCTCCAAGAAAAGACACAATGCATTGTCACAACGCTATACAGCCCTCACGGCCCGCTTAATCAAGGAGAAAGGCATTGTCATTCGCGGAAGCGACAAGGGCGGCAACATAGTTTTGATGACACGAGCAGATTATGACAAGGAGGTGTACTCTCAAGTAAATGACCGTGAATGCTATGAACAAACTAACTTCCAGACTTTAAGCTTGATTTAAACGGACTATCATCTGAAATTAGCAAAATGGAAATCCAACAAATTAATCAGTGACTCAGAGTATAAATATCTCAGGAATGACAACCCAGTGACACCCATTATGTACTTTATCCCTAAAGTACACAAGGATCCTATACACCCCACTGGCAGGCCCATCATCTCCACCAGGGGTGGCCTGCTGGAACACACGTCTGTGTACATCGACTATTTCCTTCAGGGATATGTGCAGAAATTGGAATCCTATGTGCAGGACACAGGGGACTTTTAACGAAAGATCCAACACATTGAATGGGTTGCGGGGAACTGGTTAATTGCCTTGGATGTCACAGCCCTCTTTACAAGCATTGCACATACTGATGGGTTATCAGCGGTCAAATACTATTTATCTAGACGCGCGCCTCTATTTACAGACCACAACATAATGCTGTTGCAAATGTTAGAATTCTGTTTGACTAACAACATTTTCATGTACAATAACCTATTATATCGTCAGCTGCAGGGGGTTGCGATGGGGGCCAGCTTCTCCCCAAGCTTCGCATGTCTACACATGGGAGCTTGGGAGGAGCTGGTCCTCAAAACCACATACCAACAGACAATACAGAACAATGTGATCGGATGGTATCGTTTTATTGACGATTTACTGGTAGTATGGAGAGGTACTGAGGAAGAAGCTAAGAGATTTATTGATGATATCAATCAGAACAACCTCAACCTCAGGTTTACAGCTACTTTCAGCCAAAGTTCTGTCACATTTTTGGACACTGAGCTATTTATAAAAGATGGACGGTTGGAGACAAGAATTTACCGCAAAGCCACTGCGGGCAGCAGTATTTTACATGCTGCTAGTGCGCACCCAGCTCATCTTGTCTCCAGCATCCCCTATGGGGAGATGCTGCGGATGAGACGTGTATGCAGCAACCCCAGTGATCTTGAGGTGGCCCAACATGAGAGTAGGACCAGATTCTTAGAAAGGGGCTATACTGAATCGGTGATAGAGAGAGCCCGAGTCAAATCTATGGTAAGAACCAGGGAGGAACCCCTCACAAAACACAGTAACTACAGTCAACCTGTGCTACAGCCAGTTGAGAATAACAGACATAATGATGAAGCTAAAAGCTTCAGAATTATCACTGGTTACAGCAAACAACATAAAGAGTTATACAGAATTGTGAACAAGAACTGGCCCATTGTAGCCACTGATCCTGTTATCGGTGCTACCTTACCTAAGAGAGCATCACTAACATTCAGTAAGGCATCATCACTTAAAGATCAGCTGGTGGACACCAACCCCAAACGTATTGAGAGATTTGCGTGGTTCCAAAACAATAGGGGGTTTTATAGGTGCAAGGCCTTTAAGGCATAAAACCATGGTGTCAATGTTAAAACTTTTGCGGATGGATTTAGTGGCCAAGAACACCCTATAACTCAGGTTTTAACATGCAAGACCGAGTTTGCTATATACGTTTTGCAATGCCCCTGCCCACTGAAATATGTGAGCAGCACTAAGTTACCGGTACATAAACGTATCCTCCAACATTTAAGGGCCATCACGAATGGGGATAACACATATCCAGTAGCTAGGCATTTTCGAGACTGTCATCAAAGTGTGAATACCAACCTCAAATACTTTGTAATTGATGCAGTCAAGGCTAGCAGATGGGGTGGGGACAGAGAGGCCAAGCTTAGAAAACTGGAAACTCGATATATCCTCCAGCTTGATCAAAGGTCCCAGGGGGGCTAAATGTGACTGAGGACATGTACACATGTCTCCCATGATTGATAACCACGTGTGTTATGTCCACAGTTACTCTTGTTTGTCTTATTGGATTTGATCTCAGTGTCCTGTTGCGGCACAGGTGACATAGTCCCTCAATGGAGGTATGACCCGGCTGGGCAACCTTTCAATTGATGGAAGTGATTTTATATATTTGGTCCTGTTTTTAAAACTGTTAGTTGCTGCTAAAATTGTTATTGCTGCTTTATATTGCCATTTTGCACCGCTCTTACCTCGTGGTGGACCGATCTGGTCCTTGGAGGCTCCTAGTTGCCTTCCCCTGGTCGGGTCCGTCCATGCGAGCGAACCCGTCATCTTGGGGGTAGTGTGGGCCATGCTCTAGTGGTCGGGGCTGCAAGCTCTGGGCTCCATAAGAACAACACTGGAGCGAACGCACCGTGGGCGAGCGCAGTGGGACTCGCCGGCGGTGCGCCAAAGGCAAGCCCGTCTGCGCCAAGGAAACACCCAGTGTCAGATACGCTGGCCGATTTGGCCTCGCTGCGGAATGTCAAAAAGTCTCTGACCCTGTATACTCCAGGGAGACCCTCTTACATATTGGTAAGCTCCACGCAGACAGGGGGACACTTAGGCTGATGCACTCAGCTCACCCTCGGGCAGATTTTCTTGTAAACGAACTTGTGATGTGTGGGCTTTTGAATGTGAGATCTCTGCCTACGCACAGTGCAGAAATCCAGTTGATGATTGAGACACACGAGCTTGATATCCTGTTCATGACGGAAACATGGACTTGCCCTGATTGTTTGGTTGATCCCGGCTGGGCGTGTCCATCGGGCTTTAAATTTGTTCGTCTCCCCAGGCCTAATGGGAGGGGTGGGGGGATAGGGGTCATTCATAAAGCCTTGTGGAAGGGTGAAATGATTGATATGGACCCCGCTGATGGAACGGAACTGATGGGCCTATCTATTCAGAGTTGCTCCGGGACTATTTTTACTGGAATTCTGTGTTACAGACCTCCAGGGGCTTTTAGCCCTCTGCAGCAACAATCACTACTAGCCACCCTTACTAACATGGCAGCTTCCCACCATAATTTGATAATTTTAGGGGACTTTAACCTTTGGCTAAACGCCTCCCTGGATGCAGGCTTGCTAAATTTGCTTCAGTCGTGCGAAAGCTTTGGACTGTATCAGCAAGTTACAGAAGCTACGCATAAGGCAGGGCACCTCCTTGATTTGGTGTTCTCAGTTCCCGACCTATTGGTCATGGGGGAAGTCCTGCCTATGGACTGGACTGATCATGCCCTTGTTGAATTTTATGTTAAAATCAAGGGTTCTCAGACAAGGACTCCACAGGCTATCAAGGAGGTGGTGTGTAGAGACTGGAAGGCTCTTGCTAGATCGAAGCTCTCCGGCTCGGTGTTTAATGTGGGAGAATGTTTTACCTTGGATAAGCAAGTTGAGGAGAACTATGCCTCAATCTGCACTAAGATGACAGTGGTGCTGGATACTCTTGCCCCTCTTAAAGTACGCAGCTGTAAAGGGAAAATCTCGGCCCCGTGGTTTAATGACATGCTGAAAAACTTGAAGCAGGGTTGTAAACAAGCGGAGAGATGCTGCAGGCGGGATTATGAGGAATCACATAGGGTGCAGTGGAAGCATAAAATCCAGGTATTTAAGGGTCAGATTAGGAAATCTAAGGCTGACTATTACTCCTCCCTGATCTGTAATGCTATCAACAGCTCTAGGATCATTTTTAATATATTAAACAATCTCACCAGCCCTGAGTGTTCTAATAACTCCATTGTCCCATCTCAAGAACTTTGTGAGAATCTTGCCAACTTTTTCAGGGAGAAAATTGAGTTAATCATTGAGGATTTAGTAGACTCCCCCGAGAGCGGTACTCCTTTGGTCACCAGTCCCAGATCACCGGTAGGCAGGACTAATGGGTCAACGGGGTCACTGGATGATCCTTTACTAGAGTTTCCAGAGTTTCCACCACTGACGGAAGAAGCATTTAATGGGCTGGTAAGGGAGATCACCTCTGGATCTCCCCTGGACCCCGTACCATACAAGATCTGGAAGGAATATCCGGAGGAACTATTCCCCACTCTCCGCCTGATCTGCAATCAATCTTTTACCATGGGAACTGTCCCTGCCCAATGGAAGCAGGCGGGGATTTCTCCCCTGCTGAAGAAACCTTCTTTAGACCCAGACTGCTCCAAGAACTATAGACCTATTTCCATGCTGCCTTTCCCTACCAAAATTTCTGAGCGGTGGGTTAGTCTAACTCTCTCCAATTACTTGGAACAGCATCACTTACTAGAGGAAGATCAATTTGGTTTCCGGCCGGCTCACGGGACCGAAACAGCACTGGTCATCACTGTGGACGAGCTTCAAAGGCGTGCAGACAGGGGACAGGCAGCGGTTCTGATCCTGTTAGACATGTCTGCCGCCTTTGACACGGTTAACCATGAGATCTTGCTGGACCGTTTAAGTGATGCTAGGGTGGGAGGTAGTGCTTGGAGATGGTTTTGGTCATTCCTGCAGGACCGTCAGCAGGCGGTGTCCCTGCCCCCCTTTCAATCGGCCTTCTCTCATGTTCCTCACGGGGTGCCTCAGGGATCGGCAATCAGCCCCATCCTTTTTAACTTATATTTAAGACCTCTGATCTCGCTCACTAAAGCCTACAAAATAAAGATAATATACTATGCGGACGATACGCAGATGATCCTCTCCTTTGAGGGAGAGGAATCGACATCTGTGGAGGTTCTCCACAATTGTCTGTGGGATATGTCACGCTGGTTAATGAATAACTTCCTCCAGTTTAATGCTGGCAAGACGGAGGTACTTTTTAGCGCTGGGAATAAGATCTCCCGCCCATTCCCAGGAAACTTCTGGCCTCCCGAGACCGCGACCAAAGTGCGGCCGGTGGAATCAGTTAGGAACCTAGGGGTCATGCTCGATCAGAAGCTCAGCATGGAAACGCATGGAAAAAGACAACCTCCTGCTGTTTTGCCATTCTGCGGTCGTTGCGGAGGATCCTGCCACTACTACCATCTCAGGCGCGTGCCCAAGTGGTCAGGTGTACGATCCTTAGTAGGCTGGACTACTGTAATGCCCTACTTTTGGAGTCTCCTGACTTTCTACTGGACAGGCTTCAGAGACAGTAAATTAACGGCCGCTAGGCTGGCTTTGGGGCTTCCTAGGAGAGCTCATGCACAGGCAGCACTGGCGAAGCTGCACTGGCTCCCTGTGAGACAAAGGGTTCAATTTAAGGCCCATACCTAGTTTTCAAGGCCCTACATGGTACTGGTCCTTTATCCTTGCAATCTAAATTTCTGTGGTACACCCCACCCAGGCTGCTCCGCTCTTCAGCGGCTAGGCTGGTGAGAGTGCCTAGGTTTAGGAAGGCCAGAGCAAGAGGGCGATCCTTTGAGGTGGTAGCGGCTAAACTGTGGAACTTGCTTCCGTGTGAGATCAGGCAAATTAGGGAACTTCTCCCTTTTAGGAAACAGGTTAAAACCTGGTTGTTTCCTAAGTAACTGTAATCTTCTGCCTGTGTTGTTCTGTTGGACACCTGTCTGCCCGTTGAGCCAGTAGCACCAGGATGCCTGCAAGGTGATAGTGCGCTTTATAAGACTAACAAATAATAAATAAATGGAAGTAGGTTGGGGATCTCAGGATACCATATGCTATCTTCCGCTTACAACACTCAAATTCATATCTTGTTCAGGTCATTTTTTGTGGCCAAAACTGCTGCTGGTTATAAGAATAAAGTTTATATGAGAGAATCACTTATAACATCATTAAGACTACACGGGTCCTTATTCCCTACTAGTCTTAAATATATGATGAGTTTTTTTTACTTTTAATCACAATTATCATTGATCTTTCACTAAATGGACTACAGAAATATGACTTAAAATGAGACTCCTTACAATGATGCGAGGTAGGAGAAGAAGGCCTCTTATGACAATTGAGAGGATAGGTGTAAACTAGACACAAGGTTTTAAATAGTTTAAGAATTTTACCTAGATGTTATAAGATGTTTTAAGCAGATTTTATGGTTAACCTACTAGACTGTTTACTTTGCACATTTCAGTAATGAATTGGCAGGATTTGCAAGGTTCAATTACTATTTGCACTTTAAATGTCAGCAATATTATAACAAGCTATTTTGCACAGTTACGTATTTGCACATATCTCAAAGAATTATTTATTTGTTGATATAATATTTGCACTATAGCGCAATTTGCACAAATTTCTTGCATTAGCACTTTAATCTGACTGTTATCTAGTCTGGCAGGTACCAACAAATCAATATCGTTTACTGCAATACCATATCACAACATCAGTTACTTGTATTTAACCATGATTCTTGCCTAGTTTCACCATTATCTACTTTAATTGAAATTTATAATGATTCTCCTCGTCTTATATGAATTTTACGGTATTTTACCATGATTGTATTACCTTGGGCTAAATATCATAATTTATTGATATTTAATCTCTGTTTACAAGGTGTCTCCAATTACTTACTGTGATGAAGTATTTTGTCCATGTTTACTCCCAGCATTAACACGTGACGCCTTTACATTTGAATTCTGGCACTTTAAAAAGAGCATTGTTTCAATTTGAACGTTGTCATGTGATCAAGGCTCCCCAGAGCCGAAACGTCATGCGGCTGAATTTGCACTAATAAAATTCAAGCACCTGACTGGTCCGTGTCCGTGCTATCCTTGCTGAGGCGATGTTCTGCGCGGCTTTGTATATATATATATATATATATATATATATATATATATATATATATATATATATATATATATATATTACCTACTGGCGGTCACCAGTAGGCAGTTATAGTTAGGATTTTTTTCAATGTTAAATCTCAAAATTCTATTTGGAATAACTTTGGCACCGGTTGACGAATCTGCCTGAAAATTTCCTGAAAATGGCCTCGTCGAGCTCCGGTCCTTCCCTGAAAGTTTGGGGGGGGATACGGCAAGCGGGGGCCGAGATAAAAGGGGGGTCCCAAAACGCGTTTTCCCCATGTTAATTTCCATAGGGCGGTCGATTTCACTTTTAGCCCGAACGGCTGAATGGATTTCCACCAAACTTGGCAAAATTGTAGGGACTGGTAGCCCGATGTGCCTTTGCTATGTCTCAAGATATGTGCTCCAGTGGATTTTGAGTAATTTAGGTTCAAAAAAATATATATATCTATAGGCACTCTCCGGTGCGCGCACCGGAGAGCGCTCTAGGCGCGCCACGCGACTTGCGCGCAGAAAGCTGATTTGCTCTCAGTTGTCTGTAAACATTCTAAACAGTCCGGAGAGGCCGCCATCTTGTGTCTCGGTAGGATCGAGACATGAGAGGTGGCCAAAACAAAGGGGGAAATTACCATAAGGGGGCAGAGTAGACACCCCCTGTACGCCTAGGTTTGATGTGGGGGCCATTAAAGGGCCCCACGGGGTCTCAACATTTTTTTTTTTTTTTCGATTTTCGCGGGGGAAGCGCCTGGTACGCGCACCGGGGAGCGTATCAAGGAGGGTACTATGGAAAAATAATCACTTCAAAAAATTGTATGTTTATTAATTGTTTTTTTTTTATTTTTTATTTTATGTAAGTACCTACATGTAGGTACCAATGCAGAGACTTAAATTTAATGTACACCATCTCCTCTGTAGACATCTTGCATGTTGTTATTGTATTTTTTGTGGTATATGGAATTCATAACATAGTTTGTCTGGAAAGCAGAAACAGATCTTTTAAGCACTCCCTGAGAATTTCTAGGGGATCATGAGTAGTCTATCCTGCTCCCTTATGAAAATGAGGTGTAAAATATACATAGGAGATAATATAGTGGGAGAAAGGTAGTAACTATGAGTAAACTTACTATGTAACAGAAAGATAGTTGAACAGTATACTATAAGTCTCACTTTATATTTTAAACATTTTTGGTAATACTTTATGAATTACATATAAAAATGAATATTGTCTCAAACAATTTAAAATTATTAAATATAAATTTATTCCTCTGATTCTTTTTCATAATTTAATAAAACTTGTAACATAATATTGTCCGGAATTTCCTCATAATTATAAGTACATGATTCCATTTGTTCCAAACATTCTATTAACTGTTGATCCAAAGAGTCATCTATGAAATCTACTTCATCTTTTTGCTCTTCTGGTTTTTCCACCTTTATTTCGATAGAGTAACATTTGCTTGATTTTCTCCTTCCATTTTCTTTCTGAAAATTGCATACAAATTAACTATATTAGTAGAGTTAGGGTACTGTATACCAGAGAAGCCTAACTCAATCCATAACTATTACAGAGAAGTCTATCTCAATCTATAACTATTACAGAGGGATAGTATATAACTAACAGAATATTTTTTCAGAAATTAACTTAAAGTGTACACTATACTTCCATAATAACAATTTACCTTGGAGAAATCAGTTGAAGTTGTCAGTGTAATTTGTTTTCAAATGTACTTCTGGAAGCAGTAGTCTAAATGGCTGTGTTTCCCTCTCTTCTTTTATATATATTCTTGTACTTAACCAATGAAACGTCAGGAAATAATCGTAGAAAATGAGAGAAACTTTTTAATTGGTTGTAAATTCCAACATTTCATATGTGTTTTTGTCATGTAATTTACCTCAGTTTATTTAGACAGGCCTGTAGCCTAAATGTCTCAATGGAATTCCACCAAATTTGGGTAAATGGTAGGGACTGCTATGTAGTAGGGCCTATTCTATATTTGATGAAAGTGTCTCCAGTGGTTTTTTTGTAAATTGCTTTCCCACCTTTTTTTATGGAGCGCTTACCGGTGTGCGCTCCTTTACGCGCACCGGCAGCGTTACGGGAGTCCTCCATTTTGTGTTTCGGTACAATCGAGACACAAGATGGAGGGTAAACAATGTTCGGTATGGGTAGAAGGGGGCACGGTAGAGACTTCTTGACCCTCTAGGTTATCTGAGGGGGGCTTTGGAGGCTCATAAACGTAAAAAAAAAAAAAATTTATTTTTCGCGGGGGAAGCGTCTGGTACGCGCACCGTTAAGCGTACCGGAAAGCGTACTTTGGTGAAAAATAGTGAAAAAAGTTAGAAAAAGAAAAACGTTTTGAATTATCAGAGGTAGGGTAGCTCTGAAAAGAGCTTTTGGGTTCTGTGGTTGATTTAGGTACCTACAAGTAGGTTCCAATGCACATTCTTAAATTCAGGAGGAATATTCTATTCCCTTCATCTGAGAAGTGCACACCATCTCCTCTGTCGATGTCTTGCATGTTGTAACGCAAGTTATTATGGAAAGGGGCGACCATTCGGTCCCCCCGAACGTATGGCGGAGTACCACGATCCCCCCGGGAAGCCATCTTGGGCGGGAGGCGAGTCTCGGCTGGTATGCCCGAAGCGGCGTAGCCGGGGCGCGCTTTTTCCCGCCCTGGAGTGGGCTGGCCTAGACACTGACACGGCCGGCCACGCCCTTTAGGGCAGGCAGGGGCGGGTTTACGCCCGCCCTGAAGACGGATAAAAGGAGCAACAAGCCAAGAAAGCATCCTCTTGTTCCTGTGCTCTGAAGCTGCACCTCCTCGCTGCACGTGAGCTCGAGACGGAACGAAGAGCCAATTTTGAGCGTGGTAATCTTTCTTTTTTGTATTACAGATACTCTGTCTGAGAATGCCTAAGAAAGTCGGAAAGCGAGTTACTACCGACCAGATGCTCCGTATGCTCATGAAAGAGGTAACCGATCTAAAGAAGCAGATGGCGGCTAGAGACGGGGAAGGGGGACCGAAACGACCTTTGGCAGGAGCCGCTCCAGGAGGGAAGGGCAAGAGGCCCAGATGGGGGGCAGCTGGGGGAGACATCCCGGTTCCCGATACCCCACTCGAAGGGCCAACTCCGGTGCCGACAGAGGGGAATCCGATTCCCGTGGTGGTCACCCCCGTGTCCGGGGAGGATATGCCGCCCGAGTTGGAAGCACAATTGGCAGCGTGGTTGGGAAAAAATGGCGAGGGCGCCACGGCTGACGACGCACGGGTGTTGATGAAGCAACTGCGTGAAAATAGGGAGGCGGAGAAGGCATCATCGCCAGTTATCACGCCGTCTCCGGCGGGTGGAAAATCGACAGGAGCAGGTCCAGCGGCAGACGCAGCTTCCGGTTCAGGTAAGCGGCCATTGCCGATTGCGAGGGATGAGTCTGCACCCTCACGAAGGGAAAAGTTGGGTCAGCATGTCCCTCTGGCTATTAAGGAAAAGATGTGGGCAGATGAGTATGTAAACATTTTCTCGTTGCTTACAGATCATTATGAGATGGAGCATGTTAAGAGCCAAAAGGAGCTCATGCATCCGAGTGTTTGGCGCGCAAAGATGGCCGCCTTTAAGGTTGACGAAAACATTGGCACTTGGGGCAGGGCATGGGGAATTTTTACCTCCATCATGGGTGAACGTAGGCCCGAGTTGCTGTCCGAATTGCCTATTTATCAGTCACGGATCATGGAATATTCTGTATCATATGGGGGCAATCAGTGGTTCTGTTACGATAATATTTTTAGAAAAGCGAAGGAACACGACAAGAACTTGACTTGGCATTGTTACGATTCTGTTTCGTGGTCGAAAATGGAGAGTACTGGTATGTTGAAGTTACCATTGGTAGGGAGTAGCGGGGGTGAGTCCTCACGCCAATATGTTGGGACACCCTTTCGATCAGGTACAGGTAACGACCACCACTCGAGGCCGAACGGCAACGCAGGTAAAAAGGGGATTTGTTGGAACTTTAACAGGGGTAAATGTACGAGGCCCCAGGGGTCGTGCAAATTTAGACATGAATGTGGAGGGTGTGGGCAGCCATCCCATCCTGAGTCCATGTGCAGAGCCAAAACGGGTGATAACGGTGGTAGAGGAGGCACCAAACAGGTCTGAAATAGTCCGAGGGGTGCCTTTACCTACTCCGATTGATACCATGGCAATGATTCCTTGGCTCAGCGAATACCCGGATCATGCTTCCGCTGGGGTGTTGCGGAACGGGTTTTCATATGGTTTCCGCATCCCCGTGGGGGATTTTCAGGGTGTAGCAAAATGTAAAAACCAACTGTCGGTCTTGCAACATACGACCGTGGTACAGGAGAAGATTGGGAAGGAGGTTACTCGAGGTCGAGTCGCCGGTCCATTTGATGAGCCACCATGTGCTAACTTTGTTTGTTCCCCTTTGGGGGTGGTCCCTAAGAAGGACCCGGGTGAGTTCCGACTGATACATAATTTATCAGCCCCACGTGGTCTTTCCGTGAATGATGCGATAGACCCGGAAGTGTGTTCGGTGCGGTACGCATCTTTCGATGAGGCCGTCGCCATGTTGAATCGCCTAGGGCCCGGTGCGCTGATGGCAAAATCAGATATTGAGTCAGCGTTCCGGTTGCTCCCGGTACACCCAGACGATCAGCGTCTCCTTGGTTTCATGTTTCAGGGTCATTATTACATGGATAGATGTATGCCGATGGGATGCTCTATATCTTGTGCCTATTTTGAAAAGTTCAGTTGTTTTCTGCAATGGGTCTTCACAAAGAGGACGGGTTTTCAACATGTCATGCATTATCTCGATGACTTTTTGTTTCTGGGGGCGGCCGGGGATCCGGAATGTGGACAGGCTTTGAATGAATTTTGTGTCTTAATGAAGCATTTTGGTGTGCCACTGGCACCAGGTAAGACTGTGGGTCCCTCGACTTGCCTCGAGTTCCTGGGGATCGAGCTCGATTCAGAGGAAGGTTGTTTTCGATTACCAAGAGAAAAGGTGTTAAGATTCAGGGCTTCCCTGGAAACGTGTATTAGTGAGTCTAAAGTCAGACTGCATCAATTACAACAATTGGTGGGCCAGCTGAATTTTGCCCTGAGAGTAATGCCGATGGCCCGCCCCTTTTCCCGCTCGATCGCTCAAGCCATGGTCGGACTGAAGGAGGGTCATCATCGCACGAGGCTATCGGCAGAGGTTCGCCAGGACATGCGCATTTGGTTGGCATTTCTGGCAGAGTTCAATGGTCGAATCGTCTGGAATAAACCGGCGGTGTCCTCCGAAGAGCTGGGGCTGTGGACAGATTCGGCTGGGAGCATTGGTTTTGGTGCCATATTCGGCACACAATGGTCGGCTCAAAAATGGCCGTTATGGTGGCATGAGTGTGGGCTGACAAGTAACATTGCCTTTCTTGAACTTTTTCCCATTCTGGTGGCCCTGAAAACTTGGCCTGAGGGATTCAGAGATCACTCTGTGGTGTTTTGGTCTGATAACATGACCGTGGTTGAGTGTATCAATAGCCAGGCAGCACGATGCAAATGGATTCTGAGATTGCTAAAAGAAATTGTGTTATTGTGTATGCAATTGAACGGGCTATTTAGGGCAAGACATGTGCCGGGGGTAATGAATCAAGCGGCTGATGCGCTTTCTCGTTTTCGTATGCAGGCCTTCTGGGGTTTTCTGCCCACAGCGGACCCGGTGGCGGCACCCTTTCCCGAAGCTCTCTGGTCTCTCGGTGCCCCGAACTACAGAACCTCGTGGGAGAGAGTTTAGCACCCAGGACAAGGAAGGCATATGAAGGGGCGTTCCGATCCTATTGGGCCTTTTTGGGGACTGCTAGGGGAGAGCTTTGGGGCCAGGAAGAGCTAGTAGTAAAATTTCTGCTGTCTTTACATCAGGCAGGCAAATCAGTGGCTACGGCCCAGAGGCATCGGGCCGCCATTTCCTTTATGGCAAGGGCTCATGGGATCCAGGACCCGACTGCGTCTTTTGTTGTGCAAAAAGCGCTACGTGGGTGGCAACGCCTTGAGGGTCGCAGAGTAGATGAGAGGCGCCCGATAGGTTTAGATAGGTTGGCTCTTTTGTTATCTGTACTTCCTGCAACATGTTCATCCCAGTACGAAACGGGGTTATTCCGAGCCGCTTTTGTGCTAGCATTCCATGGGGCTATGCGGGTAAGCGAACTAGTGGCAAAGAACAAGCAGGATACCATGGGGGGACTGTGCCGAGAGCACGTTCAGGTCAGGGGGGAGACAATGACTGTCTCGTTTGTCAGGTCCAAGACCGATCAGGGTGCGATTGGGGACTGCATAATCATACAAAGGATTCCCGGCTCTCCCATGTGCCCTGTGGTATGCGTGGAGGAATATTTAGCGCAAAGGGTGGCATCATGGGGGGGGACCTTGTTGAGACACGCTGAAGCCACCCCACTGACGAGGTTTCAGTTTCAGCGGGTGCTTGCGATGTCAATTTCGGCCGCGGGCTTGAACCCCGGCGAGTTTGGGACCCATTCCTTTCGGATAGGGGCTGCTACAGAGGCTACAGCCAGGGGTCTGAATGTTGAACAAGTAAAACGTGTGGGGCGTTGGTCCTCAAACTGTTATAAGAGGTATGTGCGGTTGCACATGTTGTGAAGCTGTAATGATGTACTCACGCTTCTTGTTTTGTTTGGTTTTCAGTTGCGCAAGCCTACGAGGCGGGGCGGACTGTGCAGTCGACCCGACACCGGGGGGCCAGCGGTCAGACATCACCGGCTGTGAAAAAGGAGGTGTGGGTCGTGGGCCACTCATATGTGAGGCGTGCCGCGGACGTATTCAAAGCAGGTGACATGATTCACGTGGCTGGGGAATACGGGTACAGTGTGTCCTTCTACGGAAAGGGCGGGCTCTGTATTGACCAGTTTCGATCATTTTTTGAGGGTTTGTTAGGGCGGACGAGGTCACCGCCGTCTGTAGTCATAGTACATCTTGGGGGCAATGATTTGGTGACCACTGGTAGACGACTTCTTCTTGAGGCAATGCTTTCCACGGTAAGTTGGTTGGCAAGAAGAGTTCCAGGGTGCACAATTGCATGGTCCCATATGATCCCACGGAAAGTGTGGCAGGGGGCTATTTCGGTTTCTGCTCTGAATCATTCAGTAAGGAAAATTAATAATACAGTGAGGAGATTGTTCCGTTCAAGTACACTGCATTCTATTTCGCATGGTTGTATTAAAGGGGACAGTATGTATTTGGGGGATGGTGTTCATTTGTCCCGGATGGGGAACGAATTACTCATAGGAGACCTGATAGCTTGGCTAAGGACTTTATGACATGACCTTTAGGCAGGAGTGTTGTGGGGGGTCCGGATAGCCGGTCAACTATCCGGCCTGTGGCGGTAAGGTCATGATCGGTGAGCAGTAATTGGAAGATCCCTATGGGTGGGCGTCACCCATTACGGATGGGAGCGCTCGAGGGAGGTGGCCATTGGCCCCTCAACGGGGAGGCGGTCCCTTCTAAGGATGGGCCGCCGAAAGGAAAGGAAAGGCGGTCAAGGCCCCTTCCTGGGTAGGAGGGGCTACAGCCCCCTCCTGGGGAATTTCCCGGGGCCTGGACATCTGCGACGGCAGATGTGGTAAGTTGTGTGGGGTTTGGGAGGGGGTCTACGCTACCTTCTAGATACCTCACACGAGTCCTCGGACGACCTTTAAATGGCGTCGAGTTTATTGAGGCCCCCGTCAAGTCAAGGGAAATTGGTAAATGCACTTGAGGTACACCTCTGTGCGGTTGCCCCTCACAAGTGAGGGGGATATGTCTGGTTTAGGGATCTTGACACCGGTTACGACCTTGCCGTTGGCCCTTAAACGTTAGGATGTACAATTTCAAGTTAAACGTTTTGTAGGATGTTAGTTCGGCTAGGAGAACCTTTGTATTAGAGAATATGTTAAGGTTAGCCAAACATCGCAATGTGGAAATGAAATTGTACATTAATATGAAACTGTTATTTTAATGTTTTATTTTTGTTTCATATTTTAATAAATACGGCCGGGAGGGTCACTCCCTCCCGTCTTCCAAAAGTTCAGAACCGTTTCCGGTTTCCCATTCTTGGGGATTGTGTTGAGAGGGGGTGGCGGGTATCTCAGCCATATGGAAAGGGGCGACCATTCGGTCCCCCCGAACGTATGGCGGAGTACCACGATCCCCCCGGGAAGCCATCTTGGGCGGGAGGCGAGTCTCGGCTGGTATGCCCGAAGCGGCGTAGCCGGGGCGCGCTTTTTCCCGCCCTGGAGTGGGCTGGCCTAGACACTGACGCGGCCGGCCACGCCCTTTGGGGCAGGCAGGGGTGGGTTTACGCCCGCCCTGAAGACGGATAAAAGGAGCAACAAGCCAAGAAAGCATCCTCTTGTTCCTGTGCTCTGAAGCTGCACCTCCTCGCTGCACGTGAGCTCGAGACGGAACGAAGAGCCAATTTTGACCCACCCACCAGCCCCTGAGGACAACAAGTGGTTTTGAATAAAGTTTGATGTGGTAACACTAATTTTTGCAGGTTGTGATGACTATCATGATAACTTTGAATATGCAATAAAGAATGGTCAAATTGTAATATGTTTTGCAAATAAAGTAATTATGCACTAGTGTTGATCAGTAATCATGCCTTTTGATAAGTTGTAATTGTTACTGTCTTTTAGTAATTTAGTCATTTAGTAATTTAGTTAGAATTGTCGTATTTATTTTGGTCGGGCGGTAAGGTCATGATCGGTGAGCAGTAATTGGAAGATCCCTATGGGTGGGCGTCACCCATTACGGATGGGAGCGCTCGAGGGAGGTGGCCATTGGCCCCTCAATGGGGAGGCGGTCCCTTCTAAGGATGGTCCGCCGAAAGGAAAGAAAAGGCGGTCAAGGCCCCTTCCTGGGTAGGAGGGGCTACAGCCCCCTCCTGGGGAATTTCCCGGGGCCTGGACATCTGCGACGGCAGATGTGGTAAGTTGTGTGGGGTTTGGGAGGGGGTCTACGCTACCTTCTAGATACCTCACACGAGTCCTCGGACGACCTTTAAATGGCGTCGAGTTTATTGGGGCCCCCGTCAAGTCAAGGGAAATTGGTAAATGCACTTGAGGTACACCTCTGTGCGGTCGCCCCTCA
Organism: Lissotriton vulgaris; assembly: GCF_964263255.1. Lineage (NCBI taxonomy): Eukaryota > Metazoa > Chordata > Amphibia > Caudata > Salamandridae > Lissotriton > Lissotriton vulgaris. The sequence continues at coordinate 33,310 of NW_028241837.1, read as the reverse complement.
CAAGTGAGGGGGATATGTCTGGTTTAGGGATCTTGACACCGGTTACGACCTTGCCGTTGGCCCTTAAACGCTAGGATGTACAATTTCAAGTTAAACGTTTTGTAGGATGTTAGTTCGGCTAGGAGAACCTTTGTATTAGAGAATATGTTAAGGTTAGCCAAACATCGCAATGTGGAAATGAAATTGTACATTAATATGAAACTGTTATTTTAATGTTTTATTTTTGTTTCATATTTTAATAAATACGGCCGGGAGGGTCACTCCCTCCCGTCTTCCAAAAGTTCAGAACCGTTTCCGGTTTCCCATTCTTGGGGATTGTGTTGAGAGGGGGTGGCGGGTATCTCAGCCATATTGTATATTGAACCCATTCCATAGTCTCTCATGTAAGCAGAAACAGATTTATTCACATGTTTCCGTGCTTTCTCAAATTGTGGACAAAATTGGTTGGACCAGTTCCATTTCTGTCTTTGGCATATATTGGAATATACCAAGGCAGTTTGTGGAAAAAGTGTCATTAATTGATCAAAGGTGTCCTTTAAGAGCATTTCCAGACCAACCCCAGTCATAGTGCCTAAATCATTTCCACCACAGTGCACTATTAAGAGGTTAGGGTTTGGCAGATGCAAAAAGGTTTTCACCAATGGTATCAATTGGTGACATTTTAATCCTCTCTGGCCAATCCACTTGATTTCCAAATTTGATAAATCAAGGTTGTGAAAATGTCTGCTATCTGCATACCTTTGAGCCCAGTGGATGTAGCTGTGTCCAAGGATCCAGACAGAAAACATGATGAGAGAAGGTTCTGATGCAGTCAGATGATGTGTGGGAATGAAATGGCAGTTGGAACAGTAGGAGTTTACAAAAAAATAATTGTGGAGTTTCACTGCTTTTGAATCACAAGCAATGATTGGTGGATTCAGATAGTTGAAAACTTAAAGTTAGGGTGCATGGTTGAGTTGTGTTAAAGAAGCAATTTGAATGGTTAAAAAAAGTCACTAAAAGCTAAAATACCCTGGATAGGCTGGTGTATTGAGAGGTCAAACATCCTTGCTGAGTTAATTTGCAACATTGTACAATAAACTTTTGAACCTGAGAGTTCACTTAGGAGGGAGTTGCTATGGTAACAGATAGAAAGATCTGAGAGGGGGAAGGGTGTTGGTTTGAAAATAGTGAGGGAAAACTTTTGATTGGTTGAATTAAGGCATATGTGTACAAAGTTAGAGATTTTCTATGCCAGTCTTGGTTTCAGTGTATTGAGTGCACACTTTTTGCTCTGCTAAAGAGAAATTGGTGTGTGTGTCTGACACTGTGTAGGAAGGTGGATATCTGACTATGGTTACCCCCAAACTTTTTGCCTGGTGTTTAGCTGGTTTTTGACTTAGTTGGCCTGGGATCCTGCTATTCAGGGCCCCAGGCTGATTGCTCTCTCCTTAAAATGGACTCCATGTACCTTAGGTGCATAACACAATTGGAATTGGTTCACCTTATAGGCCCCTGTAACAGTGTACCATCGGTACCCAGGGCATAGGTGTAGCCAAGGCCTGCCAGGGGCTGCAGCATGTATTGTGCCACCCCTGGCCTGGCCTCCATATTTGACACAACTGGCTGATCACTCAGCTGGGGTAAGTTGGTGTAATCACCTCTTACTTAGGTACAGTATGCCTGTGCCTAACCCTAAACTGGACACATATGTTCCTATCAGCCACTCCTATGGAAGGCCTCATCAATCCTGGAGGCAGAGTGCTTGGAAATATGTGAGATGGTGCTCTAGCATGAGCTGAGCCTGTCTGCAGCTGTCGGGAACCACTCCCTAATATGTTCCGGGATATTGCCATACCATATACTCTTAAGTGCATTATAATCCTCGCGGTTAAATGCTATCTTTGGTTTGGCTTTATCAAAACATGTCGAGTAAGGTGTCATACGAATTGGAATACTATCCCCTCGCCAATTCTGGCGACGGGGATAGCATTCCACCCTTCTAGAGGGACACGACATGTGCGTAGCCTTAACCCCGGTTAAAGTTAAACAGAGCCTCAGCTTCACAAGATGGACGCTGCCACCACAGACACAAGTCTGGCCTCCTGCTGCTGACCGAAACTCGGCAGATGGTGGCCTGGACAAAGGGTTTCCTGCCTTGGGAGGTGCGAGCACCACCCCAGACAGGATTTTGTGTATTAGGTAGGACAGGGCTGAAAAGAATCAGACATGCCCGGGGCACACAAGGTGTCCCCGTGCATAGGCCAGTCCAAACCGGTTCTGGGGCCTTCCAGCCCCAGTCCTGGCGCGGAGCTGGACAAAGGAAAGGGGGTGTAACCGCCCCCCTTCCTGGTTCCTCCCAGAGGAGGGACCTAGTAGGTGATCCACCCCCAGTTTGGGAATAAGAGGGGGAGCAGTGCCATTGCACGGCAGATCATCCCGAAATCAACTTAAAACTAAGAAGAAGACTGGACTTCGACATTCTGCGGCACAGAAGACTGAAGAAGAATCTCCCTTGTGGCCAAGGAGTGACCACCCTGTGAACACAGGTACCAACCAGCGACTCGACGTCTGCTTTGCCGCCGCCTCCCGCCGGAGACCGAGCCCAGAGCCCGACAAGAACCAGACTCCCAGACCTCTCAGAGCCCGATCCACAGTCCCTGCGAAGAAGGGACCCGTGGAGGCACCGAGCGACGTGGGACCGGACCTCTTGAAAGACACCCGACAAGCTGACTGCGCAGCTTCTGAGGCATCCTCGACGTTGTGCTTTGGGGATTGAGAACCCCCACCACCGAGCAGCCCTTGCACCGAAGATCAGCCCTCCAGCATCTCCACGATCTGCGTGGGGCCCTTTTGCATTGTGCCACTCGACGCGCCATCCCGGCCACTAGCCACGCGGCCAGCGGCCATCTTGGCGACGAACCCGAAGATTTAAACAGCAGGTCTGGTTGCTCCAGACCTACCCAAGCTCCTGTGAAAAGGAGCACTCGCTCTGACCTTGCTGGTCCGAGTGAACAGCATCTTTCAACTCCTGCGTGGCTTGCATTTGCCAAGGCCTGTTTGCTCCGATCAGGTCGCCGACACCGCCAACAGCGAGAAGCCTACGTGGGACAGCTCGTGACCGACTCCTGGACGTCCTCGACCCCGGGTATCCACGTGGCTGCAGAACGAAGCTACCCGACAACGCCTGTTTGCACCCGACATCGCCTGGTTCCACTCTGGTTCCACGGTAGTCACTGGCTAGTGACTTTGAACACTGTCCCCTCTGCTTTCAGGTCTTCAACTCTTCAGATCCACCCTTGGATCCACCGGAACTCTTCTCATCGAGCCGCCTGCAGCATCTTTAGCTCCAAGCACCATCGACCAGCGTGACGAAACCCGACACATCTTCGACCCTGTGCACCCGCTTCCTGTGGGTGAGGTAACTCAGCTCCGCCGGTGCTCCTGCACTGGTACACATCCCAAGGGCCTGTGTTTTAAGTTTCAGCTCCGTAGGTCACTCGGAAGGTTCCTAACTTTCTAACTTTGTGCTTTTTACGCACCATAGACTTTGTATTGAGAAGTGCGTGCACTTTGAACACTGTACCCGAGTCCCGTGGGCCTTTCCCGACTTAGTTAACTCCAGTCTCGAATAGCTCCAGCGATTCCCAAGGCCCTAGGCCTCTTCACTTTCCTTTAGGTATCTCTTATACCACTTATTTAGTATATGGTTTAGGTGGCCCCTAGGGCTCATCCATATTGTGCAACTTTTGTGTATTTTAAACTGTCTTGTGATTTTACGCTTGTGCTTCTGTGCTCATAAAGAGTCCAGGGGATTTTAATAGTTAATAAATCAATATATATTTTCAATATATATCTGTGTGGTGTCCCTTTCATTTGGTATTCAAGGGGGTTGTGTATGGTATAACAGCTGGCTTCACATGCCTTTCAGAGTTTAGCCTAAGACTGCTTTGTCCACGTTACCACTAGGATAACTGGTCTACAAGGTTGAATTACAACCATCATCATAAGGGTTGCTTGGCATGGTACAAAGTGATCACTAGAATTAGTGAGCATTATATACCAGGCCAACTTCTCACATTGGTGAGCAGCGGATTGGGATCTGAGCTTGCTGTTGTTTTACCATTACAATCTTTGAGATTATCATCTGAAAGATCACACAGGTACCTGCTAGGTACATATAAAACAAGACTAGTATACTTAAGTTCTACTGAACTTAGTTGTTGTAGAGCAAAGGGAGTAGCACACCCTAGCTACAACTACTAGATAGGTTTAGTAGGTAAACACCAGTGTAGGTAGATTGCAACACATCCACCCACACTAGAGCAATGTCTGGAACAGAGGGGTCCAGTGGACTTACTCCTGTTGAGAGTGACCCTCCAAGGGCACCATCCCAGTTTGCTATTTTTCCTTTTAAGGAACTAAGACAGCTTTGTGTCTTAAGGGGTCTGAAGACAGGGCCTTCCCCTACTGCAGACCACCTAAGAGAGCTTTTGGATCAGTCTGAAGCTCTAAAGACCTCTAAAGCAAACCCCACAGGGAATGCCGAAGGAGGCCATCCTTCAGAGGATGACACTGTAGACACCCCTGCCCCTATCATCCTAGAAGATGAGGAAGCCTCCACCACTGGAGCTCCTCAAGTAGATGTAGAGGAAGAAGAAGAGGAGGAGGAGGTGGAAAGCAGTGAGTCAGATGATGACAGAGATAGTCAGGTGCTGGTCAGTAGACTGAACCAGGCTAACTTAAGTCAACTTGGGAATGAATCAGGTAACAACCCATTCAGACCCCCAGGTGGACTTAACCAGGGCCATAGGAGGAGAAGGCATCACTCAGGTGAATCCAATACCTCCCATGTCTCTAGAGGCTCTCATGGTCACTCCAGAAAGGAGATGACTAGCCCTCAGAGAAGGGAACATGAGGCCAAGATGAGAGAGGCTGAGCTTAGGATCCAGAGGCAAGAGTTAGAGGTTGCCCTGGCTAAGGAGAAACTTGCTAGAGCAAGACAGCCTAGAGAGAGTGGGGTAATAGAACCCACTGGTGGCAGCAATATCCACAAGGATAAAGACAGGTCTTTTGATAATAGAAACCTGAGTAAGATTGTGCCCCCCTACAAAGCTGGGGATGACATCCATAAATGGATTACTGCAATGGAGAGAGCCTGCAGAGTACAGCAGATCCCTCAGGAGCAGTGGGCAGCAATCTTGTGGCTCTCCTTTGAAGGTAGAGGCCGAGACAGACTCCTCACAGTTAGTGATGGGGATTCTAGAAACTACCTGGTCCTGAAGAGTGCTCTGATTGATGGGTTAGGCTTAACCACTGAACAGTACAGGTTAATGTTCAGAGATACCCAGAAGACACAGACTCAGGACTGGTCTGAATTTGTTGAATGTGCCACTAAGGCTCTGGAGGGCTGGTTGCTCGGAAGTAAGGTTACTGACTATACAGGATTGTATAATTTAATTATGAGAGAGCAAATCTTAAGTAATTGTCAAAATCAGCTTCTACATCAGCACCTGGTTGACTCTGATCTGACCTCCCCACAAGAATTGGGTAGGAGGGCAGACAAATGGGTCAGAACCAGGATCAGGCCTAAGAACCAGGGTGGTGACCAAAAGAAAGAGACTACCAAGCCTCAAGAGAAGGGTGGGGATAAAAGTAAGGAAAAGACTTCCCCAGGGCCCCAAAACTCCAAGAATGGGGGTGGGTCCCAAGACACTTCTACATCCCAGAAAAAGCCTTATTGTCATACCTGTAAACAGGTGGGGCATTACAAAACAGATAGCTGTTGTCCCAAGAATGGCAATAAGGAGAATATACCTCCAGGTAAGGCTCCAACACCTCCTGTCACTGTTAGCAGTGGTCCCCCAGGTGGTGGGAGCACCCCCAAGAATTTGGGTGGGTTTACTTTTGGAGGACAGGTGGACTCTGGCCTATCCAGGTCCCCTAACTCAGATACTCTTGTCTATGAGACTGGCATGGGGTTTGCCAATTTCACTGCTTGCCCAAACACTTTGAGCAAGTATAGACAGGAGCCCCTCATCAATGGCTTGAAAGTTGAGGCCTTCAGAGACACAGGGGCTAGCATCACCATGGTGGCTGAATGTCTAGTCCCCTCAAGGCAACTTTTACCTGATGCCAAATATCAGGTGACAAACATTGATGGCATAGAATCCAATCATCCCATGGCAGTAGTCAATCTTAGCTGGGGAGGTGTCACTGGCCCAAAGAGAGTGGCAGTGTCAGCAAACTTGCCTGTAGATTGCCTACTGGGTAATGATTTGGAAATCTCAGCCTGGGCTGAGGTTGAACAGCAAACCCATTCTAGAATGGTAAATCTCCATGGAAAGGTTAGTGGGGCTGTAATGGCTACAGCCCCAATTCAAGATGTCCTTCCTGAAAAGGTTGGGAGGGCTGAGCAAACCTCAGCCCCATCTTTAGATAACTTCCCTCCTGAAAAGAGTAGCAGGGCTGTACTAGTAACAGCCCATACCCAAACTGAGTCTCCTCCTGAAAAGGTTGGTGGGGCTGTGATGGCCACAGCCCAAACTCAAACTGATACATGGGTAGTGAAGCCTGAAATGATGGATCACTCCACCCAAACAGAGAGCATTGAGGAGGAAGAGAAATCTCCCTCCCACCAGACTTTAGGAAAGGATCAGCCTCCTCAGGGAACTGATCTTACCCCTGATGAAGGAACTGTCCCAGAGGTTGTTAGGCCTGGCCTGACAGAGCCTCTGATGGCAGTGGACCCTTCTCAGGAGGGACCCAGTCTGGAGCAGGTAACCTGCCCCTCTCTACCTTGCCTTACTCAGCCCAGGGCTGCAGAGGACAAGAAGGACAGTGAGACCCAAAGGGCCCCCTGTCAAATAAAGCACCCCCATCAACAGATTAGGGGCACCGAAACTAGTAGCCCTAGTGAGGTGAAAACTTTAAAAACTCCTGAGGGATCCCCCTTAAAAGTAGTTAGGGACCTCCCCCAGATGGATATTGTTGGGCACAGCCAAACCTGGGACCAAAAGGCCCCAAACCTGACCTGTCCCTCCAGTAAGCCAAACAGAGGGACCCAGCCTCCAGCTTTAGGTAGCCAGAGGTTGACCCTGAGAGCACAGTGCAACTCAGTCAGAGAAAGAAAGGCACACATGGTGGAGAGTGATTGGAGGAAGCTGAGCCCTACAGAGGAAACTCACTTCAGTACTCCATCCCAACACCAGCCTTTGACTTTGCAAAGACACACCACAGGTAGAGATTCCCTATGGTGGAGACCCTCAGATACCCTTAGGGTGAGGGATTGCTTAGTGGACCATGAGACAGGGGGTTACCAAGCCAGAGCTGGTACTTCCTTATATGGCCACTTAGGCAATATAGGCTTACCTGGTCAAGGATAGCCTTATCTCCTTTCGTTTGGGGGGGGGTTATGTAGGAAGGTGGATATCTGACTATGGTTACCCCCAAACTTTTTGCCTGGTGTTTAGCTGGTTTTTGACTTAGTTGGCCTGGGATCCTGCTATTCAGGGCCCCAGGCTGATTGCTCTCTCCTTAAAATGGACTCCATGTACCTTAGGTGCATAACACAATTGGAATTGGTTCACCTTATAGGCCCCTGTAACAGTGTACCATCGGTACCCAGGGCATAGGTGTAGCCAAGGCCTGCCAGGGGCTGCAGCATGTATTGTGCCACCCCTGGCCTGGCCTCCATATTTGACACAACTGGCTGATCACTCAGCTGGGGTAAGTTGGTGTAATCACCTCTTACTTAGGTACAGTATGCCTGTGCCTAACCCTAAACTGGACACATATGTTCCTATCAGCCACTCCTATGGAAGGCCTCATCAATCCTGGAGGCAGAGTGCTTGGAAATATGTGAGATGGTGCTCTAGCATGAGCTGAGCCTGTCTGCAGCTGTCGGGAACCACTCCCTAATATGTTCCGGGATATTGCCATACCATATACTCTTAAGTGCATTATAATCCTCGCGGTTAAATGCTATCTTTGGTTTGGCTTTATCAAAACATGTCGAGTAAGGTGTCATACGAATTGGAATACTATCCCCTCGCCAATTCTGGCGACGGGGATAGCATTCCACCCTTCTAGAGGGACACGACATGTGCGTAGCCTTAACCCCGGTTAAAGTTAAACAGAGCCTCAGCTTCACAAGATGGACGCTGCCACCACAGACACAAGTCTGGCCTCCTGCTGCTGACCGAAACTCGGCAGATGGTGGCCTGGACAAAGGGTTTCCTGCCTTGGGAGGTGCGAGCACCACCCCAGACAGGATTTTGTGTATTAGGTAGGACAGGGCTGAAAAGAATCAGACATGCCCGGGGCACACAAGGTGTCCCCGTGCATAGGCCAGTCCAAACCGGTTCTGGGGCCTTCCAGCCCCAGTCCTGGCGCGGAGCTGGACAAAGGAAAGGGGGTGTAACCGCCCCCCTTCCTGGTTCCTCCCAGAGGAGGGACCTAGTAGGTGATCCACCCCCAGTTTGGGAATAAGAGGGGGAGCAGTGCCATTGCACGGCAGATCATCCCGAAATCAACTTAAAACTAAGAAGAAGACTGGACTTCGACATTCTGCGGCACAGAAGACTGAAGAAGAATCTCCCTTGTGGCCAAGGAGTGACCACCCTGTGAACACAGGTACCAACCAGCGACTCGACGTCTGCTTTGCCGCCGCCTCCCGCCGGAGACCGAGCCCAGAGCCCGACAAGAACCAGACTCCCAGACCTCTCAGAGCCCGATCCACAGTCCCTGCGAAGAAGGGACCCGTGGAGGCACCGAGCGACGTGGGACCGGACCTCTTGAAAGACACCCGACAAGCTGACTGCGCAGCTTCTGAGGCATCCTCGACGTTGTGCTTTGGGGATTGAGAACCCCCACCACCGAGCAGCCCTTGCACCGAAGATCAGCCCTCCAGCATCTCCACGATCTGCGTGGGGCCCTTTTGCATTGTGCCACTCGACGCGCCATCCCGGCCACTAGCCACGCGGCCAGCGGCCATCTTGGCGACGAACCCGAAGATTTAAACAGCAGGTCTGGTTGCTCCAGACCTACCCAAGCTCCTGTGAAAAGGAGCACTCGCTCTGACCTTGCTGGTCCGAGTGAACAGCATCTTTCAACTCCTGCGTGGCTTGCATTTGCCAAGGCCTGTTTGCTCCGATCAGGTCGCCGACACCGCCAACAGCGAGAAGCCTACGTGGGACAGCTCGTGACCGACTCCTGGACGTCCTCGACCCCGGGTATCCACGTGGCTGCAGAACGAAGCTACCCGACAACGCCTGTTTGCACCCGACATCGCCTGGTTCCACTCTGGTTCCACGGTAGTCACTGGCTAGTGACTTTGAACACTGTCCCCTCTGCTTTCAGGTCTTCAACTCTTCAGATCCACCCTTGGATCCACCGGAACTCTTCTCATCGAGCCGCCTGCAGCATCTTTAGCTCCAAGCACCATCGACCAGCGTGACGAAACCCGACACATCTTCGACCCTGTGCACCCGCTTCCTGTGGGTGAGGTAACTCAGCTCCGCCGGTGCTCCTGCACTGGTACACATCCCAAGGGCCTGTGTTTTAAGTTTCAGCTCCGTAGGTCACTCGGAAGGTTCCTAACTTTCTAACTTTGTGCTTTTTACGCACCATAGACTTTGTATTGAGAAGTGCGTGCACTTTGAACACTGTACCCGAGTCCCGTGGGCCTTTCCCGACTTAGTTAACTCCAGTCTCGAATAGCTCCAGCGATTCCCAAGGCCCTAGGCCTCTTCACTTTCCTTTAGGTATCTCTTATACCACTTATTTAGTATATGGTTTAGGTGGCCCCTAGGGCTCATCCATATTGTGCAACTTTTGTGTATTTTAAACTGTCTTGTGATTTTACGCTTGTGCTTCTGTGCTCATAAAGAGTCCAGGGGATTTTAATAGTTAATAAATCAATATATATTTTCAATATATATCTGTGTGGTGTCCCTTTCATTTGGTATTCAAGGGGGTTGTGTATGGTATAACAGCTGGCTTCACATGCCTTTCAGAGTTTAGCCTAAGACTGCTTTGTCCACGTTACCACTAGGATAACTGGTCTACAAGGTTGAATTACAACCATCATCATAAGGGTTGCTTGGCATGGTACAAAGTGATCACTAGAATTAGTGAGCATTATATACCAGGCCAACTTCTCACACACTGTTTTCAACCTCCCAAAGCATTTGTAAAGGTAAGTAATGATTTATTTAATTTAGATAGAGACTTGTTTGCTCTATGGAGAATATTTAGAAGCAGATAGTTATGTTTTAGAAGTCAAATGGTATGCTAGTATATAAGTCCTGTGTTGTGTTTCTTATATGTTATTGAAAAAACGATTTTGGGTGAAAATGAATGTTATTTGCATTTGGCCCTTTTTTATGATTGCCTTGTGCAGCTGATGCATCACTTTAAACATGGGTAATAAGTGACGCACTAGTGGCGCAAGGCCTTCATAAATAAGGCTCTGACTTTGTTTGCTGTTGATTTGTTTTTGGATTTTTGATAATGCTTGATATCAACATTTGAAAGATAAAGGATTTGTATTTAGGGAAACAGTGGTGTTTCAAAAGTGATATTCTGTGCTTGTACATAGGTTGTGCGCAGTATTTTTTAAATGTTATTCAAAAAACGATTTTGGGTGCAAATGAATGGTATTTGCATTTGGCCCTTATTTATGATTGCCTTATGCAACTGGTGCATCACTTTATACATGGGAAATAAGTGACACTCTTGTGGCGCAAGACCTTCATAAATAAGGCCCTGACTTTGTTTGCTGATATTGAGTGGTTGTACATAGGTTCTGCGCAGTGTTTCTTACATGTTATTCAAAAACCGATTTTTGGGTGCAATTGATTGGTATTTGCATTTGGCCCTTTTTTATGATTGCCTTGTGCAGCTGATGCATCACTTTAAACATGGGTAATAAGTGACGCACTGGTGGCGCAAGGCTTTCATAAATAAGGCTCTGACTTTGTTTGCTGTTGATTTGATTTTGGAATTTTGATAAAGCTTGATATCAACATTTGAAAGATAAAGGATTTGTATTTGGGGAAACAGTGACGTTTTAAAAGTGATATTCTGTGCTTGTACATAGGTTGTGCGCAGTATTTTTTAAATGTTATTCAAAAAACGATTTTGGGTGCAAATGAATGGTATTTGCATTTGGACCTTTTTATGATTGCCTTATGCAACTGGTGCATCACTTTATACATGGGAAATAAGTGATACTCTTTTGGCGCAAGACCTTCATAAATAAGGCCCTGACTTTGTTTGCTGATATTAAGTGGTTGTACATAGGTTCTGCGCAGTGTTTCTTACATGTTATTCAAAAAACGATTTTTGGGTGCAATTGATTGGTATTTGCATTTGGCCCTTTTTTATGATTGCCTTGTGCAGCTGATGCATCACTTTAAACATGGATAATAAGTGACGCACTGGTGGTGCAAGGCCTTCATAAATAAGGCTCTGACTTTGTTTGCTGTTGATTTGTTTTTGGATTTTTGATAATGCTTGATATCAACATTTGAAAGATAAAGGATTTGTATTTGGGGAAACAGTGATGTTTCAAAAGTGATATTCTGTGCTTGTACATAGGTTGTGTGCAGTGTTTCTTACATGTTATTCAAAAATCGATTTTTGGGTGCAATTGATTGGTATTTGCATTTGGCCCTTTTTTATGATTGCCTTGTGCAACTGGTGCATCACTTAATACATGGGAAATAAGTGACACTCTTGTGGCGCAAGACCTTCATAAATAAGGCCCTGACTTTGTTTGCTGATATTGAGTGGTTGTACATAGGTTCTGTGCAGTGTTTCTTACATGTTATTCAAAAATCGATTTTTGGGTGCAATTGATTGGTATTTGCATTTGGCCCTTTTTTATGAATGCCTTGTGCAGCTGATGCATCACTTTAAACATGGGTAATAAGTGACGCACTGGTGGCGCAAGGCCTTCATAAATAAGGCTCTGACTTTGTTTGCTGTTGATTTGTTTTTGGATTTTTGATAATGCTTGATATCAACATTTGAAAGATAAAGGATTTGTATTTGGGGAAACAGTGACGTTTCAAAAGTGATATTCTGTGCTTGTACATAGGTTGTGCGCAGTATTTTTTAAATGTTATTCAAAAAACGATTTGGGGTGCAAATGAATGGTATTTTCATATGGTCCTTATTTATGATTGCCTTATGCAACTGGTGCATCACTTTATACATGGGAAATAAGTGACACTCTTGTGGCGCAAGACCTTCATAAATAAGGCCCTGACTTTGTTTGCTGATATTGAGTGGTTGTACATAGGTTCTGCGCAGTGTTTCTTACATGTTATTCAAAAATCGATTTTTGGGTGCAATTGATTGGTATTTGCATTTGGCCCTTTTTTATGATTGCCTTGTGCAGCTGATGCATCACTTTAAACATGGGTAATAAGTGACGCACTAGTGGAGCAAGGCCTTCATAAATAAGGCTCTGACTTTGTTTGCTGTTGATTTGATTTTGGATTTTTGATAATGCTTGATATCAACATTCGAAAGATAAAGGATTTGTATTTGGGAAACAGTGACGTTTCAAAAGTGATATTCTGTGCTTGTACATAGGTTGTGCGCAGTATTTTTTAAAAGGTATTCAAAAAACGATTTTGGGTGCAAATGAATGGTATTTGCATTTGGACCTTTTTATGATTGCCTTATGCAACTGATGCATCACTTTATACATGGGAAATAAGTGACACTCTTGTGGCGCAAGACCTTCATTAATAAGGCCCTGACTTTGTTTGCTGATATTGAGTGGTTGTACATAGGTTCTGTGCAGTATTTCTTTCATGTTATTCAAAATTCGATTTTTGGGTGCAATTGATTGGTATTTGCATTTGGCCCTTTTTTATGATTGCCTTGTGCAGCTGATGCATTACTTTAAACATGGGTAATAAGTGACGCACTGGTGGCGCAAGGCCTTTATAAATAAAGCCCTGAGGTGCTATTGTATAAACTTAAATATGTTGCAATTTATTGTTTATATTGTTTGCTTTTTAACATTACTTTGTTGTTTGCTAATAGTGGTCTTTCATGTGTTTTTTTAACAGAACAACAGATTCAAATCAACTTCTGAAAAGCAAGCAAAAATGCCTTCAAGGCAAAGAATTATCAAAAATACCATACGGAAAAGGAGAACATCAACAACAGAGTTTATGGAATCCTCTACAACAACTACTTCAAAAAACACCAGAAAAGCTTCTGGTAAGCCAATTAAGTCTTTTCTTCGCAACATATGTCGTAGAAAACAAATGATATTGCTAATGTGAATATTCAGAAAAAGTCAACAAATCTAAAAAGGAAGGAGAGGCCCACAAAAAATGTCTCGATTGGAGCAGGAGAGAAGAGAATGGATAGCAATAGAAGGGTAAATCTTTTTAGGGACATTCGTAGGCGAATGTTTCGCAATAGGGTAGTTTTAAATTTGCTAAAAAATTATAAGAAAAGTAAACTGAGAGCTGCTTTTTACAAGAAAAAGAAAAGTGTAGAAAAGATTGTTGATCAGGCTTTTGAAGTTAAGAAAAAATTATTTATTTTAATAATCAATAGAATTAGGATACTTAATAAATCGAACAGTAGATGGAAAAGAATTATTAATCGGAGTAATTTTTGTGAAGTATTTTCTGGTGAATGGATGCATAGTTCAAGTTCTGAGCCTTTTTTCAATGAGGAGAGCTACTTTCAGGAAAATGATTTGGTGCATGCAGTTGACACCAGTGGTCGAGCATATGAGGTGAAATATGGTTGTGTGATGGAAAAAGAGAAACTTGTATCTAGAGATGCAGAAGAGGTGTTAGCTGATGAAGTTTTAGGGAGACGTACTAAGGGTCCAGTGTACACATGGAAATGCAGTAGTATTTGTAGTGTGCGACAGGAATCAATCGATTTGCTTCGAAATTTCTTACGTACATATAGTAAGAAAAGTCTTAAACAAAAAATGAAGATCTTGCAAGAGTTAGATCCTTGCAGAGTGAGAGAAAGCACAGGTTTGCATGGGCATTCACTAGCTTGTCTTTCTAGAAAAGTTTGTCGGAGTGTTTTTCATCATTTTAGGATGTTATCAGTGCATCATAATAACGTGAGGAAATTAGTGAGAAAGTTGTATTATGCAAAAAGTCCAGCACTTAAGCTTAAACAGTTAAACAGTGCTCTTTTGCATGGATCTGAAGTGGATGTGAAGACTATTTGTGAAGAAATTGAGTTTTGTTATTTTGGGAACAAAGAGGACAGTGTAGAAATAGATATAGTAATGGATGGTAATGCAGAAGATAATGGACAGATTTCAAGTATAGAAAAGTTTGATGAGGAAATTATCAAGTTTAAGGTGAAATCAAGTGAAAGGCCTAATTTAACTTGTGTGTGTTGTCGACGGACTCATTATAAGATTCAGACTAGGTTAGTTGATTTATATGCAAAAAGTGAATTGGAAAATAATAGTGAATGGAAGGATTTTGTAAGTTATTTGTAGGTGGAGAATTCTTTTGATTTGAGTTTGGATCTGCGTATTTGTAATTATTGTTTAAATAAATTAAATGAAAATAAAATGCCTGCTAGAGCAGTTTATAATAATCTTCAGTTGATAGATATTCCTTCTGAATTGATGGATCTAAATACTTATGAATCTATTTTGATTCAATGTGTCCATCCTTTTCAGGCTATTGTACGCATGGAGCCTAAGACAGGGAAATTGCCTCCATCAGATTTACTGAGAGGATTAAAGGGAAGAGTTGTTTATTTGCCTCTAGATGTAAAGAAAAATATTGATACAATTGGTGTAGAAAGAGTAGAAGAAGATCCTTTAGTTATTTTAGTTAATGGGGTTCCAACAAAGAGTAAGAAAATCTGGCAAGATTTAGTGGATGTTAAAAAAGTCAAAAAGGCAACGTTGTATTTGGTCAAAAACAATGAGTACTATAAAGATGTAAGTGTTGGAGCAGAGGAAACAGCTATAGAAGAAGATAGTGATTCTTCAGTTGGTCAAATTGAAAAAGTTGATGTGTCTAGAAGTGAAGAAATATATGAACATTATACTGTTCATCCTTTGCATTCCAAAGAAGTAATGGGAAATGCAATTGACTTGTTTCAAATGAAAGCAGCAAAAGGAAGTCCCATTAGTGTATGGGAAGAAAGTTTGGAAGCTCGTTGTTTTCCACAATTATTTCCAACAGGTTGTGGTGGACGATATGATGATCGACCAGTTCAAATTCCTGCAGCTGAATACCGGACTCTAAGATTATATGCTGAAGATCCAAGGTTTCGTCAATGCATTCCATATTTGTTTCATCTACTGTTTGAAAGTGATTTGTCTGGGCTTTCTTATGCAGTTAATCATATATTAAAAAGTGGAGCTCATTTGCAAAATGTTTGTGCAAGAGACTTTATGGAGAAAGTTAATCTGCAAGATAGTATTTTGGAATCTCAGCTAATCAATCTCATGGCATGTCAACGTGGAACCAACGAGTATTGGTTTCGTCGTCATGGAGAATTGAAATGTATGCTAAGAAACTTAGGAACTCCTACATGGTTCCTCACTCTTAGCTGTGCTGAGTATGCATGGGACGATTTACTTAAATTTCTACCAGAGGCAAATGGAAACATACCAAATATAGAATTGAAAACACCAGGAGAACTTTGTTCTTTAGATCCAGTGAATGTTTGCAGATATTTTAATCATAGATTTGAAGCTATGATGTCTTTTATTACCAACAAAAAAAATCCTCCCCTTGGAGAGGTTTTGGATTTCTTTTGGAGGAAGGAATATCAAGCGAGAGGTGCTCCTCATATACATATGTTGTTGTGGATTAAAGATGCACCCAAATTTGGATCAGATTCAGATGAAACAGTGATGAGTTTCATTGAAGAGTATTCAACATGTGCTGTTCCAAAATCTACTGAAGAAAACAATTTAAGGCAACAAGTTTTACGTTTTCAATCTCATCGTTGTGGAAAGTACTGTCGTCGAAAATTTAAAAACAAGGAAAAGTACTACACGAAATGTCGTTTTGCGTTTCCTCGACCAGTGATTTCTAAGGGAAGAGTAAATAATTTGATGTCATCTCTACGACATACTGTGACGAGGAAATCTCCCAAAAATACATACAATTTGAAAAGAAATGAAGAATCTAAGTACATCAACGATTACAACCCAGTGATTTTGTCCATGTGGAATGCTAACATGGATATTCAGTTCGTTGCTGACAACTCTATTGCTGTGGCTCGATATGTGACATCTTACATCACAAAAAAAGAAAAGACAGAACTGAAGGAAATGTGGGAGGACATTTCACATGAAAAGAGTCTAAGCAAGAAATTATACAGTTTCAGTCTGAAGATGTTGTCGCATCGAGAAATTGGAGCATATGAATGTTCTGATCGGTTATCATCAGCAAGTCTCTATGCCAAATCAAGAACAATCATTTGGGTGAGTCTAGGTCTTGCTGCAACACGAAACCGAGTTTTGAAATCTGTACAAGAAATTGAATATTTGGCGGAGAAAGAACCAAACAGTACAGATATTTTGAAGACAAATATGTTGGATACATACTATCCAAATAGAAGTACTCACCTTGAGAACACTTGTTTATATGAAGTTCTTCAAAACTACAGTTATAAGAGGAACATCACAGAAGATATCAATAATGGAAAATATGCACTCATTGGCTATGAAGGATGTCTAGTGAAGCAGAAAAAAGGCCATTTGATTAATCATCGAAAATTGAGTTGTGAAGTCCCAGACAAAAGAGAATTTTACTATTTAGCTCTTTTGCAACTCTTTAAGCCATGGCGTACAGAAGAGGAACGACTTGGAAATTTTCTCTGTTATGAAGACTCTTTTAATGCAACTAAGGATACCATAGAATGTCCTATTTTTCAAAATTATCTGCAAATGTTGAATGAAAAAAAAATGGAGCAAGAAACCACAATTGCTGAAGAGATAGCTAGAGACAGTTCTCAAGATAGTCAGAGTTCTACTTCATTGAGCCAGGATCCACTAGGAGGACCAATTATCCAAAATGAAGCTGCCACTGCCATGGATGAGGTGGAAAGAGCTATGGAACAAGCTCAAGAGGATGGAGTTAACTTAGAAGATTTGGTAAAGCAACTAAACATTGAGCAGAAAAAGATATATGATGAAGTCACAGAGCAGATTGAACATGGATTCAGACATGAGAAAAAAGAGTGCTCATATATATCATTTGACTCTGTCCGACTATACGTAAGTGGAGAAGCGGGGACAGGAAAAAGTTTTCTAATTAAAGCCATTGCAAGTTATCTGCAGAAAAGGACTGATTCACCACTCTCTTGTGTTGTAACTGCTCCAACTGGTCTGGCAGCACATAACATTAAAGGGATTACTCTACATCGTTTACTGATGCTGCCAGTTGAACATGATAATAAATTGCATTACAACAAGTTATCTGGAGATGCGTGTTCTGAAGTTTCAAGAGTCTTGAAGAAAATGAAACTTCTTATCATTGATGAAGTAAGCATGGTCTCAAATCTAATGCTTGCTTTTGTGCACTTGAGAATGCAAGAAATTCTTAAAACAGAGTATGATGTGTTATTTGGAGGAAAACACATTATTGTTTTTGGAGATCTATTGCAGTTGACTCCAGTAAAAGGACAACCAGTGTTTAAAATGCTCACACATGAAGATACCAGGAAGTCCCTTGGAAGCATTGGAAATGTTAATATATGGCTAAATTTTAAATATGCTGAACTGCTTCAAAATATGCGACAGGCCAAGGATGAAGATTATAAAAATATTCTACAAGATGTAAGAATTGGAAAAGTGACTGAGCTTGGGAAAAAAGCTTTGCATAGTCGATTAGTTTCAAATTTGTATCCAAAGGAAAACATTCTTCCAGAGAATATTTTTAAAAAAATGACTGAGAAGAAATCTGGGATATGTTTGATGCCAACTCTGCAAGAATGTTCCATCTTCAACAACAAAATGTTAGAGTTAGAAAATGAAGAGATTGTGAAACTGGAAGCAATAGATAAAATAGAGCATATGGGTGCAACAATTGTTTTGTCTGAAAATTTGAAAACTAAATTGGATTCATTGGAGAAAAGTATTTCAAAAACAGCTGGTTTTGAAAAGACTCTGAATGTCTGTTTAAATTGTCGTATCATTTTGAGAAGGAATTTAAATGTTGAAAGAGGTCTGATAAATGGAGCAATGGGTTATGTTGTTGATTTTGTGAATTACAGAAATAGAGATGGAATTGAATTTTTAAAAACAAAATTTGATGGCATTGAACAAGTACAACAAATAAGTCGTGGTTCTGCTAGATTTTTACTTGTAAAAGACTTATATGTTCGCCGAAAACAGTTTCCTGTTTGTTTGGCGTATGCGGTAACAATTCATAAATCTCAAGGTTTAAGTGTAGATGGTGCTTTGGTGAACATTGGAAGATCTGTTTTTAAAGAGGGTATGGCATATGTGGCATTATCACGAGTCAGAACTTTATCAGGATTGTACTTGATTGCGTGTGATGAGACAAAGATTTCTGCAGATCTAGATTGTGTTAAAGAATACAATAGGTTAAGAAGAGAGTATGCTCCACATTTGCCTCAATATCCTCTGTTTGAAAAACGTGTGGTAGGCCGAAAAAGAAGAAATGAGAATAATTGCAGTGAGGTAGTAGCAAAAAAACAAAAAGTAGAGAAAACTGTAATTGAAAACAGGAAGAAAAAGATTTGTGGAGAAAATGTTGTTGGATTTCAGTTTGAAAATAGTTCTGGTGTCAACTGCTATGCTAATGTAGTGATTAATGTTGTTTTTTTTCTTAAAAGTTTACAAGAACAGATTATTGAAAATCGGGATCAAAGATTGTGTGGTTTATTGAATTCTGTGTTTGAGAAATGTAGCAGTGTTACAGCACAAATAGAAAGTGTAACAGAAATTCGAAATATTTTAGATATGTGCTCTGGTCAAGATAAATTTTCACAGAACATTCAGCAGGATTGTCAGGAATTTTTAATGTATATGTTTGGTGTTTTGGAAGATGAAGGTGTAGATGTAGATAATCTTTTCAGCCTTTCTTATCAATGGCAGCATGACTGCCACAATTGTAGTTTATCAAGTACTACTAGAATAGATACTGAAAAATTTATATATTTGACTTTACCTGACTGTAAATCAGTGTCTTTTAAAAATCTAGTTAAAGCAGCAGATCATAATATGGTGTGCACCCAATGTAACTGTACAATGCTGTCCACATTATTTATACAAAGTTATGGGCAGTATATCATTTTAGTTTTCCAACGATGTAGACCTGATGGAACTAAATTGACAACTTCTATCAAAAATGTTGTAGCTTCTCAGTTATCAATTTCAGGAAGAACCTTTACAACTGAAGCTATTATTTATCATGATGGTTCTTCGACAACCTCAGGACATTATACATGCTACTTAAAATCTGAAAATGGATGGAGTTACTGCAATGATTCTCATTTAACTTATAAACAACGTTTGCCTTATGACTCTACAAATTCTTATCTAGTGTTTTTAAAACCAAAGTTTTAGTAAAGGGAATTGGCCTTTGAAGACGGGAATAGATAATAAAAGTTAGTTAGTTAGTTAGTTAATCTAATATTTTAAATTATTTATCTCATGTAGATACTTTAAGTGGATCTCAAAGTAAAAAATACTGATATATCTGACACAAATTGGCTGTGAGGAAAGTGTAAGGTATGATGTTCTTAGATCTTTTTTCATAGGAAGTCGATGAAATGGAAGTTATAGAGCACAGCAGACTTTTTTACCACCAAAAGGACCTTCACTATCTTCTATTTGGCCTCACGGAAAAGTAAGTGAATCAAAGATTAGTGTACATATATGAGATGTATGTTTGAATGGGTTTTTTAAACACAATCTTTTAGATTGTGTTTTTTTTCCCGCTGTTATATGATGAAGACTTTGAACTCACTAATTTAAGTGAAATTCAATATATTCTGAGAACAGCAAAAATAAATAATGTAACATATTGTAGAAGTTATTGTGTAGTTTGCATTATGTAATTTATATTGTGTTCACATTGTCTTACACTCATTTTCTTTTTCACCCTTATTTAGCTCTCTTTACTAATTTACACTCTTTTTTCATCGCTGTTTCTTTACTGCACTTCATTCACAACTTCTCAATCTAATAGGAACTGTCTGCATTTCCTCTGTTCCTTCCACCACTTTTTATCTTTTTCATATTCTCTCAGTACCACTGCTTTAGTTTCCTAACCCTCTCTTTCTTTTTCTCCATTTTTTTTCTTTCGCACTCATTTTACTGTAGTTCACTTAGTTCTTCCTTTTGTCTTTCTGTGTACTTACTCTCTCACTCCTGTTTTATCCATCGTTCTATAATAACTTCATTCCTTTCATCCCTTCACTCTGTGACTTTACTTCACTCACTCTCAATCATCTTCTATTCCTCTTTTTTATTTATAGTTTCTCAATCAGACTTCTCTCCTTTTCACTCATTTTTCTTTTACTTTCTTATCTTTACTGTTTTTTTTTGATATTTTACATTCTTTTAGTATCTTATTTACCTTTAGGAATTTATTCTCTTTCTATTTCTTTTTCCTTTTTTTTTCTTTTTCTACATTACTTTCTTTCTGTTTTTGTATCCTTCACTATTGCTTCATTTCTTAGTAAACTTTTGTAGATTTTTAAACCTCTTCAATTGTTTCTTCTATTTTATTATATATTTTTAAGTAATTATAATGTGTTTTTTCTTTTATCTTTCACAGATACAAGTTTGCATTGATTATATGGTAAGTGTGTTTACAAAATGTTTTTTGTTATCACCTTTGGTTTTATTTTCACTATTTTTCTCTCACCCTACCTCACCCCTGTTTCCTTACTTTGCTTCCCTCACTTATTCTTTTCTTCCATGTTTACTTCCTACCACATTCAACTTCTTTCAGTACCTCTGCCTATGCACACTCCTTCACTTACCTTTTTAACTGGTTCACTTAGTCCCTTTGTGACACTCCTTCTTTTACTCTCTCTCTTCTTTCTCTCTATTATTCCCCATGTCTTACCTTTATTCACTTACATATACCCTCTTTCACCCCTCTTTACTTATATTTACTGCTATTTACTTTCCCTCCGTCACTACTATTCCTTTCCTCTGATTCCGTCACTACCTGTCATTCCCATACTTAACTGTCCTTCCTTTTACTTTCATCATCCATTTACATTCTCCCAGAACCTCTTCTTTAGTCTTCTTCCTATTTCTTCTCTTCTTTTGCTCCCTTATTCATTTTTCTTTTCTCACTTACTTCCTCTTACACTTTTTCTCTGTCTTACTATCTATTACACAGTCCCTCTGTGTTCCTCCCTTTAGCTCTCTTTCTCTTAACACCACTCTCTCTGTCCCCATTCCTTATGGTCACTCCTTCATTATTTTTTTTTATTTTTTTTTGTTGGTGCGCTGACGGTGCGCGCACCGGGGCGTTCATCGGTATGCGCACCGGGAGCGCTCCAGAGTCAAATATAAAAAAAAAGGAAAAAACTATTTTAAAATAAAAATATTATCTTAATATACATTATAGTGTTCATTTTTAGAAAAACATACCTTTCTCAGCTAAAGACATTTGTGAAAAAATAAGCTTAGAAATTCACTAAAAAGTACATAGGTATGAAGCCCTACAAAAAGTTAAAAATTAGCATTAAAAAAATCTATGAAATTCACTGAAAAAACCATAGGTTTCACACCAGTTATAGTTAGGAATTAGCATTTAAAAAACCTATGAAATTCACTGAAAAAACCATAGGTTTCACACCAGTTATAGTTAGGAATTAGCAATTAAAAAACCTATTAAATTCACTGAAAAAACCATAGGCTTCACACCAGTTATAGTTAGCTGGAAATTTTACTCGCATAAAACCAATGAAATTCCCACGTTATAGTTAGTCGGACTCACTATAACTTGCGCGTGCAATGCACTGCTGATGACATCACATATTACATCACTCATGACATGGTCAGTGACATCACTCATGACATCACTGATAACACCATCCTTGTGACACAGTGACAGACCTCCTCTCAGTATAATGTAACCCTTGAAACACATATTCAAAAATAGAAACTAACATTTTCAAAAAAGTCGATATACCCATACCAGTTACAACAACCAATTCAGTAATTTCACCATCTATATACAAATTCACACATTCACCAACAGTTTTATATATTCACTCATACATATACTCACTCATCATATGTAGTGATACCCCTATTCATCCTGTTACACGCCGACAGTCATCAAAAAGTTACTCACACATATACTCACACATGCAAATAAACTAATAAACATCCATTTATTTGCATATACAGATTTACACACACTACCACCTTACTTCTAAGGAAACTTACACATATGTACTCTCTTAAACAATCACTTATAGAAACACAGACTTATTTAAACAGGAAGTCTTACAATCTCTTATTCTCATATATACCTACTTATATAAATCAATACTCACATATACTAGATTAAAATGTATCTTGTTACTGATAAACACACTAGTGAGATAGGCATTCAAACACTAACACACACATATACACACTCATCCACCCATACAGTCCTGCACATATGCAGTTTTAAAAAAATATACAAACAGTGGGTCAGTCATTGATACATCTATGTGCTAAGTAACATCCCCACCAAACTATACACACACTCATACTGATACTAAAAAACATATAATAACCCATATACACACACATGTAGCTACTCACCAACCCATGCAGCCACTTATACACAAAGTGAAACACTGATACATATATTTAAATATTTAAATATTATTCGCCAATATATGTATTCACTAAGATATTCTTAATAAGCCAGTTAACCAATCAATTAAAAAAAAATAAAATAATCAAGACAATAATTTAAACATTTATTCTTCCATCAACCTTTACATATACATATATAAAACATATTTATTTTTCAGAAAGACACACATTCACTGGATGGTGTCATCAGTGATGTCATGAGTGATGTCACTGACCATGTCATGAGTGATGTAATATGTGATGTCATCAGCAGTGCATTGCACGCGCAAGTTATAGTGAGTCCGACTAACTATAACGTGGGAATGTCATTGGTTTTATGCGAGTAAAATTTCCAGCTAACTATAACTGGTGTGAAACCTATGGTTTTTTCAGTGAATTTAATAGGTTTTTTAATTGCTAATTCCTAACTATAACTGGTGTGAAACCTATGTTTTTTTCTGTGAATATATATTTATATATATATATATGTTACACCAAAACGCTCTTGTGCTTCGGATGGTCACTCACGCCGTCCCTGCTATCCAGCTTGTTGGCCTCTCACACCTCACTTCCTTTCTCCAAACAATTACATGAATCCCGACGCGTTTCGAGGCCACACCGCCTCTTCATCCAGGGGACAAAGCAGGAGCACATACACAGCTCACCTCCATGTTTCAACATTTTATTTATCGAAAACTACCGCCCTTAAGTGGGCGTGGCTCATGAACAACACCACCAAGCATGATGGTGTTTGTAGTCCGTGGGGTAAGAACAACACTCCCTTTAGTAGGTTACATGCTCCTGCATTGCGTTAAGTCTTTTATAAGTCTTTAGTAGGAAGGGATACTCGGGAAGGTAAGGCTGTGCAATTTCAGTGAGACGACGTCCCCCGAGCAAAGAGCAGTTCTTCACCGCAGCATCTCTGCCTCACAAGGCGATGAATGTGAGCAGAGCGGTGCTCCTCCCATCGACCAAGGCCAGCGGTTCAAAATGTGTTACACCAAAACGCTCTTGTGCTTCGGAAGGTCACTCATGCCGTCCCTGCGATCCAGCTTGTTGGCCTCTCACAGCTCACTTCCTTTCTCCAAACAATTACATGAATCCCGGCGCGTTTCGAGGCCACACCGCCTCTTCATCCGGGGGACAAAGCAGGAGCACATACACAGCTCACCTCCATGTTTCAACATTTTATTTATTGAAAACTACCGCCCTTAAGTGGGCGTGGCTCTCAAACGGCACCACCAAGCATGATGGTATTTGTAGTCCGTGAGGTAAGAACAACACTCCCTTTAGTAGCTTACATGCTCCTGCATTGCATTAAGTCTTTTATAAGCCTTTAGTAGGAAGGGATACTCGGGAAGGTAAGGCTCTGCAATTTCAGTGAGACGACGTACCCAGAGCCAAGAGCAGTTCTTCACCGCAGCATCTTTGCCTCACAAGGCGATGAATGTGAGCAGAGCGGTGCTCCTCCCAACGACCAAGGCCAGCCGTTCAAAATGTGTTACACCAAAACGCTCTTGTGCTTCGGAAGGTCACTCACGCTGTCCCTGCTATCCAGCTAGTTGGCCTCTCACAGCTCACTTCCTTTCTCCAAACAATTACATGAATCCCAACACGTTTCAAGGCCACACCGCCTCTTCATCCAGGTGACAAAGCAGGAGCACATAGACAGCTCACCTCCATGTTTCAACATTTTATTTATTGAAAACTACCGCCCTTAAGTGGGCGTGGCTCATCAACGACACCACCAAGCATGATGGTATTTGTAGTCCGTGAGGTAAGAACAACACCACCTTTAGTAGGTTACATGCTCCTGCATTGCATTAAGTCTTTTATAAGCCTTTAGTAGGAAGGGATACTCGGGAAGGTAAGGCTGTGCAATTTCAGTGAGACAACGTCCCCAGAGCAAAGAGCAGTTCTTCACCGCGGCATCTTTGCCTCACAAGGCGATGAATGTGAGCAGAGCGGTGCTCCTCCCAACGACCAAAGCCAGCCGTTCAAAATGTGTTACATCAAAACGCTCTTGTGCTCCGGAAGGTCACTCACGCTGTCCCTGCTATCCAACTTGTTGGCCTCTCACAGCTCACTTCCTTTCTCCAAACAATTACATGAATCCCAAAGCGTTTCGAGGCCACACCGCCTCTTCATCCAGGGGACAAAGCAGGAGCACATAGACAGCTCACCTCCATGTTTCAACATTTTATTTATTGAAAACTACCGCCCTTAAGTGGGCGTGACTCATCAACTACACCACCAAGCATGATGGTATTTGTAGTCCGTGAGGTAAGAACAACACTCCCTTTAGTAGGTTACATGCTCCTGCATTGCATTAAGTCTTTTATAAGTCTTTAGTAGGAAGGGATACTCGGGAAGGTAAGGCTGTGCTAATTCCTAACTATATAAGGCCTGAAACCTATGGTTTTTTTCAGTGAATTTGCAAGGTTTTTTAAAAGCTAATTTCCAACTATATAAGGCCTGAAACCTATGTTTTTTTCAGTGAATTTCCAAGGTTTTTTAATGCTAATTCCTAACTATATAAGGCCTGAAACCTATGTTATTTTTAGTGAATTTCAATGGTTTTTTAAATGCTAATTCCTAACTATATCAGGCCTGAAACCTATGGTTTTTTCATTTAATTTCGAAGGTTTTTTAAATGACAATTTTTAAATGTATTAATTGTTATTTTTTTTATACTGATTTACTACATTTTTGCAGGCAGGTTTTCAGAGGGCACGCCCCCTTTTTACAACACTCTGCAGCGCAGCTACATGGCGCTTACTGGAGATACCTGTTGGACGAGTTGCCCTCTAGGGGACCTCTGGATTGAAGATGAATTAATTCCCCAACTTAAAACACGACACAGGGAAGTGTAATGAAGCCACGCCCCTTTTTACACCTCTCTGCAACGCAGCACCCGGCGTGTTTGCAGAGGGGGAAGTAATTCCCCTTGCATAATGGGGTTCCCTGTGGGCCAACTAGCCCAGCTGGAACCTCCAGTATGCGCCATGGGGCATTGTGCAGAGAGGTGTAATGAGGCCAGACCCTTTTTTACACCTCTCTGCAACGCAGCCCCCAGATGTGTTTGCAGAGGGGGGACTAATTCCCCTTGCATACTGGGGGTCCCTGGGGGCCAAGTAGCCCACCTGGAACCTCCAGTATGCGCCAGGGGGCTGCATTGCAGAGAGGTGTAATGAGGCCACACCCTTTTTCACACCTCTCTGCAACACAAGCCACGCCCCTTTTTACACCTCTCTGTTACGCAGCCCCCTGGTGCATTTGCAGAGGAGGAACTAATTCCCCTTGCATACTAGGGGTCCCTGTGGGCCAACTAGCCCACCTGGAACCTCCAGTATAAGCCAGTGGGTTGCATTGCAGAGAGGTGTAATGAAGCCACACCTTTTTTACATCTCTCTGCAGAGCAGCCCCGGGCGTGTTTGCAGAGCGGGGATCTAAGTCCCCTTGCATACTGGGGGTCCCTGGGGGCCAACTAGCCCACCTGGAACCTGCAGTATGCGCCAGGGAGCTGCATTGCAGAGAGGTGTAATGAGGCCACACCCTTTTTTACACCTCTCTGCAACGCAGCCCACGGGCGTGTTTGCAAAGGGGGAACAAATTCCCCTTGCATACTGGGGGTCCCTGGGGGGCAACTAGCCCACCAGGAGCCTCCAGTATGCACCAGGGGGCTGCTTTGCTTTGCCCCGGAGGGTGGCGGTCCCCGGGGCAGTGTGGGGGGGATTGGGCACCCCTCACACTTCTTTATCACTATTCCCCCGCGATTTGGTCCCCCTGGGGGGTAATTTTTAAATAATTATACCGGGTTTTAAAAAAAACATTTTTGGCCTTGGGGGTCCTTGTGTGACCCCCTGAGCAGGCCTTCTACCCTGCCCACTTTTTATTCTACACATTTGTTTTTCTGCTTTGTTGTGCCTCGGTCTACCTAGCACAAGATGGATGCCAACACTTCCTGGTTAGAAGTGTTGACAGCCAATGAGCATGCTGCTTTCTCGGGAAGGCATGCTGATTGGCTGCCACTGTCTGTCAACACTCCAAACCAGGAAGTGTTGGCAGCCATCTTGTGCCTCGGTAGAACCAAGGCACAAGAAAGCAGTGAAACAAAGGTGGAAAACATGCAAAGGGGGCAGGGTAGAAGCACCCTGACCCCCTAGGGGTACGCACACCACGATTTCCCCACCCCCAATTTTTTTTTTTTTGGCCTGGGGTGTCCTGGTGGGACCCTCTGAGCAGGCCTAGGGGGTCAGGGTGCTTCTACCCTGCCCCCTTTTTGAGTTCTACACGTTTGTTTTTCTACTTTCCCGTGCCTCAGTCTACCGAGGCACAAGATGGCTGCCAACAATTTCTGTTTTGGAGTGTTGACAGACATTGGCAGCCAATCAGAATGCAGCTCGCGCACGCGAAGGTCAGCGCACGTACACGTACCGTGCGCGCACGGTACGCGGACGGTGCGCGCTTATAGATATATACATTTTTTTCCTTTTGATTTTCTCAGGAACTACTGGAGGGATTTTCACCATTTAAGTAAAAGGACGAACTGCGAACCGAACTCTACCTCTCTGCCAAATTTGGTGTAATTCCGTTCAGCTGTTCGGGCTGTGGCCGTGTCTAATCGTCCTATGGAAATTAACATGGGGAAAACACGTTTTAGGACCCCCCTTTTTTCTCAGCTCCCACTTGACAAATCCCCCCAAAACTTTCAGGGAAGGAGCAGAGCGGAGCGGGCCATCTTCTTTGAGAAATTCGCAAAGATTCATCAACCGGCGGCAAAGTTATTCCCAATAGAATATTGCGGATTTTTCAATGGAAACTAGGTCCTAACTATCTATACCTACTGGCAACCGCCAGTAGGTTATATATATATATATATATATATATATATATATATATATATATATATATATATATATATATATATTACCTACTGGCGATAGCCAGTAGGTATATATAGTTAGGATTTTTTTCCTATGGGACTTTTGAAAATTCTATGTCTAATAACTTTGGCGTTTGTGGACGGAATCGGCTGAAATTTTCAGGAAAATGGCACATTTTGTTTCTGAGCAGCTCCTGAAAATTTGGGGGGGGTTCGTCAAGGGGGGGCCGAGAAAAAAGGGGGGTCCCAAAACGCGTTTTTCCCATGTTAATTTCCATAGGGCGGTTGGACTCACTTTTAGCCCGAACGGCTGAATGGATTTCCACGAAACTTGGCAAAATTGTAGGGACTGTTAGCCCGATGTGCCTTTGCTAGGTCTCAATATATGTGCTTCAGTGGATTTTGAGAAATTAACGTTTAAATCAAGATATATATCTGTAACAGCGCTCCGGGCAGCTATCCGGTTAGCGAACCTTTCGCGTATCGGAACTTTGCAAAGCGAAGCTGATTGGCTCTCCGGTGTCTGTCAACATTCTAAACAGTCCGGTGCGGCCGCCATCTTGTCTCTCGGTAGGATCGAGAGACAAGAGGAGGCCAAAACAAAGGGGGAAATGAAGGAAAGGGGGCAAGGTAGACCCCTCCTGACCCCCTAGGATTGATGAGGGGGATATTATAGAGCCACGCCGGGCCAAAAAAAAAAAAAAAAAAAAATCCGATTTTTTCGCCGTAGAGACGCGTCTTGGTTCGCGAACCGGGCAGCTAACCGGGCAGCTAACCGGGAAGCTAACCGGCAGTGTAACCCAAAAAAAAAAAAAAAAATCAGATTTTTTCGCCGTAGAGACGCGTCTTGGTACGCGAACCGGGCAGCTAACCGGGCAGCTAACCGGGAAGCTAACCGGCAGTGTAACGGGAGTCTGAGGAGTAGCTGATTGGCTGTCAATATTGTAAACAGTCCGGAGCGGCCGCCATCTTGTCTCTCGGTAGGATCGAGAGACAAGAGGAGGCCAAAACAAAGGGGGAAATGAAGGAAACAGGGCAAGGTAGACCCCTTCTGACCCCCTAGGATTTATGAGGGGGATATTATAAAGCCACGTGGGGCCAAAAAAAAACAAACAAAAAAATCCGATTTTTTCGCCGTAGAGACGCGTCTTGGTACGCGAACTGGGCAGGTAACCGGGCAGCTACCGGGAAGCTAATCGGCAGTGTAACGGGAGTCTGAGGAGAAGCTGATTGGCTGTTATCATTGTAAACAGTCTGGTAGCCGCCATCTT
This sequence comes from Lissotriton vulgaris, assembly GCF_964263255.1. Taxonomy (NCBI): domain Eukaryota; kingdom Metazoa; phylum Chordata; class Amphibia; order Caudata; family Salamandridae; genus Lissotriton; species Lissotriton vulgaris. The sequence continues at coordinate 4,353 of NW_028241837.1, read as the reverse complement.
GTCTCTCTGTGGGATCGAGAGACAAGAGGTGGAAAAAAAAAAGGTGTAAATGAATGAAAGGGGTAAGGCAGACCCCTCCTGAACCCCTAGGATTGATGAGGGGGCTATTAAAGTTCCCTGGGGGGTGAAAAAAAAAAAATTTGCGATTTTCGCGGTAAAGGTGCTTCCTGGTACGTTAACCGGGCAGCTAACCGGCAGCGTAACGGGAGTCCGACATATTGTGTTTTTTGAACGTTTGTGATATGTGCACGTGTGGATTTTGTCTAATTAAGGTTAAAAAAAAATATATATATCTTTAAGCGTGTTCTGGCACGCTTACGTTTTGGGTTTGGTTTGCGCTGCAGAGACGATACGTCACGGTTATGCGATGCATCATGAGGCGTCTCACGGGCTACGTGATACGTCACTTAATAAAGAATATATTTTACAGCTATAGATATTAGCTTTTAAAAAACCAATGAAATTCACAGAAAAAACCATAGGTTATAGACCATATATAGTTAGGAATTTGCATTTACAAAACCTTGAAAATTCACTGAAAAAACCATAGGTTATAGACCATATATAGTTAGGGATTAGCATTTAAAAAACCTTATTTTATTTGCACAAAACCATTGAAATTCCATATATAGTTAGTTGCACTAACTATATATCGCGGACCCGCAATCCACTGCTAATGATGTCACATATTACATCATTCATGACATGGTCAGTGACATCACTGATGACATCACTGATGACATCTCAAATGACATCACTGATGACATCACTGATGACAACACCCAGTGACTGTATGTTTCTGTAAAGTTAAAATATGTCTTACATATTGAAGAATGAGTGGATGTATAAGTGTCTGGATGAAGGATTTAGTAGGTGCATGACTGACTGTATGAGAGAATGATTAAATGTGTCTCACTGAGTGCATGGGTTAGTGATTAAAGTGTCTTAATTTGGCAATCAATATTTATGTTCTTCTGTAAACTGCTGCATGTTTAAATCAGTAGCTATATCAGTAACTATATGGGTTATTGAATGGTTGCCCAAGTATTTGTATGGGAGACTGAGTGTGTGTGTGGGTGGCTGGGAGGTGTATAACTCTGTGCATAGATGTGTGAGCGGTTGATTCCCTAGGTGTATGGGTTCAAAAGTGCATGTAGAAACAGCTGTATGGACAGTTGACTGTGTGCATGAGTATATTGGTGAGTGAATGGATATCTCAGTTCTACATGTCAAAGTAAGTACATATGTAAAACACACTCCATGTGAGAGTTGACATATATAAATAACTGAACATAAGAGTCAGTGAATGTGAGAGTGGCTGTATGAATCATTGTGAAGTTGTATCAAGGATTGTATAAGAGAGTAAATATGTGTTAGTATATGTTTGAATAAGTAAGGTGTGTATAACTGTATAGTTAAGGAAATGGAGATGTGATTGACTCTTTGCATGACTGAATAGGTGTGTGAGTAACTCCATGGATGTGTGACAGTCTGTGAGTGCCTGTTTACACTGAGTGTATCAAAGGTTATATTAGAGTCTGAAGATGTATTATCACATAAATGATATCATCAGTGATGTAATCAGTAATGTCAAATGAGATGTCAGTGATGTCATCAGTGATGTTATTTGAGATGTCATCAGTGATGTCATCAGTGATGTCATTTGAGATGTCATCAGTGATGTCATCAGTGATGTCACTGACCATGTCATGAATGATGTAATATGTGACATCATTAGCAGTGGATTGCGGGTCCGCGATATATAGTTAGTGCAACTAACTATATATGGAATTTCAATGGTTTTGTGCAAATAAAATAAGGTTTTTTAAATGCTAATCCCTAACTATATATGGTCTATAACCTATGGTTTTTTCAGTGAATTTTCAAGGTTTTGTAAATGCAAATTCCTAACTATATATGGTCTATAACCTATGGTTTTTTCTGTGAATATATATATATATATATATATATATATATATATATATATATATATAAATCCTCCAGTGAGCCTTGGTGTGTCATGCCGCTTTCAAGCCCAGCATTATTCCAAGCTCAGTGGCCCCCCGCATCGTTTATAGATTGGTGCAGTCCTCCTCAGCCGGAATCGCCGCAAATACTATCTCACCAACTTTTACCCAGGAATTGAGGATGCACTCCATGATGGGTAATTAATTCAAATCAGATTACGATCTCAGACTCCTCATGGGATCAACAATGACGAGGAGTTATTTATACATCTGGACTGAGTACCCCTGAATCTCAACAATTCACTGCACTTGAGGAGAAAAAGGAACACTGTTGTATAAAAACATCATAAAGGGCACTAATCCCTATGACACAGGAATAAAATGAACCCAGAACAATGGATGTGAGAGCATCCCAGAGATGGGTTCACACATTAAAATCAGCAAAGATACTAAGGTCTAGCAAATGAAGACAGAAGAAAGACTCACTGAACTGGTACAAATCATAAAATAAATGAATTGAGTAATTTTTGGTTTATAATGAATTGTAAAGAACAACAAAATAGTGAAATATAATAAATTTCACCTAAAATTCTGAGATAACCTTGTAAATATTGTACATAGATATACACAATGTATTGAGTAAACTCTGTTTCTCACAATGCCACATTATAGGCAAACTGTGTTTGGTATAAATAGTGAAAGAAAAAATATATTCTCTAACCGTGATAAAGGCTGAAACGCGTTGGTGTGAGCCGGCACAGCTAAAAATAAAAACTTAAACTGGATCTGGAGTGCGTTGCATCATTGTTTTGTGAAAATTAATCAAGGGCTTCGATTCAGCCCCATCGTGATTGCACTCGTCATTGTGCGCGCTGAAGGTAGGATCCAATTGTGTTGGGAAAAAAATAATAAAATATATATATATATATATATTTATTGTATTAGTAAGCAACTGTTGTTGTGCTTGTCTCTAAATTAGACAGACAGAGCCACAAAGTGACAGACTGTCATAAGTGTCGGTGTTGACAGTTAAGTGCCATTGCTGATCACCAGAAACCACCAGCTCAAATTAAGCACTGTCTTAAACCCTGCTCCCCATAATGAACAGCATCCTGTTTCCGTCAGTAGGCTGTGTTTTGGTGTGTCACTCCAAGGTCCCTCTGAAAGGAGAAATAATAAGAAGGTTGCAAGGTGAACTTGATAACAGTCGTGTTCAGGCTTCTGCAGCCCAGCTATGAAGTTCAAACCCCGCTTCAAAACAGATCCATTTCCTACCTCCTTCGAACCGGGGATCACTATGGAAAGCATGACTTTTTACATTTGTCCTTGCATGCCCTTGACTAAAAGAGTTATTTTATAAGCCTGGGGTTCTCTTCCCAGCTTTGGACTGGTGCCTTTTGGAAATTAGAAAATGGAACTTTCCAAATGTAACCCTTCTCAATCTCATCTCCCCCAAATATTTTTAAATGGTGCCTTTTATTATCCATCATGATCAGCAACAGGTAAACGATCAAGGGAATGTTGGTAGAAACGAGATTAACGCATTGTGGGGCAGATTTACAATAACTGGCGCATCCCGAGGGATGCGCAAGTTATTGTGCGCCATGCCGCCGCCACCATGGATGCACCGCATTTACAATGCGGCGCACCTTGGGGCAAAAACGGCACAGATGCATGACACATCTGTGCCTTAAAGGCGGCACAATGCTGGAGTTGCGTCGCAAGCTCGACGCAGCTCCAGCAATGCTCTGGGGGGGCCTATTCTTCCAATGCTGTGTTAATCCTTACGCCTGCTTCAAGCAGGCGCAGGGTTTTGACACAGCATTGGCCCGAAAGTGACTGAGTGAAATCTTGTAGCTTTCACTCAGCCACTTTTAAGAGGCGTTCCTGCGACGGAACGCCCCCCCCCTGCGCAAGAACGCCTATTCCTGGTGCAGGGCTTTACAACGTGACGCATCTCCCAGATGCGTCACGTTGTAAATACCCCGCACCATGGGGCATCTTTTGCGCTGCTGCTGCGTCACAAAAGTGTGATTCTATTATGGTGCCAACAAGGGAATTTTTTCAAGGATTAAATCACTGGTAATCGGTCATTTATACATTTATACTTCTGATCAACTGAATTAAATTGAAACCTGCTATTGTTGTCAACTGTCAGGTTTCAATTTAATTCAGTTGATCAGAAGTATAAATGTATAAATGATCGATTACCTGTGATTTAATCCTTGAAAAAATTCCCTTGTTGGCACCATAATAGAATCACATTTTTGCCCAAGCTCGTAAGGGTTTATTGGGTCACCCACCCCTTCTATAACAGCGCAAAAGCGGTGCAAGGGGCTTGTAAATCTGCCCCTGTGTGCTTAATAGTGCCTTAGAGGGATTCAAT
>NW_028241836.1:0-72300 GCF_964263255.1 Lissotriton vulgaris | reverse complement strand
AGGCCGTTGATATACAAGATATTCAAAAGAAGCATTCATTTGTGAGCACAAACTATACTCAAAATTCCAATGAACAAGGTCATTATGTAGAATGTATAAAATAGTATATAAATTGCCCACTGGAGGGCATCATTAGAAACTTTAAGTGTAATTATAACTTAATTGACAAAATCATTTAGGGTATTTTCTTTAAAATGTATTGCCATAAATGAACCTTAAATTGTTCATTAAATATTGTGGATTGGAAATGGATTTGAAAAATTTATTGAAATGCAATATGTCATGGACAAACTACATGTACCAGAATTCCATCTGTGATGGAACAGGAAGTCATGTGATTAACAAACTTGTAAAAAAATGTATATATGCTTCAAACAGAGAGAGAACATCCGACCGTGATCAAGGCGTCAGCAGACACCGAAACGCGGTGGTTGTGCAAATTTGGAAAAGTTGGAATAAAAGATAACATCTAAAAAGTACTCGTGAGTGCGAATCTTTCTTCGTATGGAGAGTGGGAAGAATATATACATATATATATATATATATATATATATATATATATATATATATATATATATATATATATATATATATATATATATATATATATATATATATATATATATATACACACAGGAACAGGAACTCCGCATTACCACCTCCGATCCCCCAGGACCGGCGTAGCAGGAGACAGACCACGAGTTCTTTCCAGGTAAGTTTTATTTTTTCAGTTTTTCATGAACCAACCAACCATGACCCGTTTCGGGCTTTGCAGCCCTTGTTCACATGCAGGGTGTAGCTGAATTATTGTGATATTTAAAGTGCTATAGTGCCCCGCCTACCACCCTCCTTCCTGATTGGTCATGTGACCAAACTGATATGGAAAACAGACTGTCGTAATTGGTGTTTACTATTACAAACAAAAATCAACTTCTAGTGATTCTCTAGCTGGAAGTGTAACAATTCAACGAATATATGGGAACCAAAAAATGACATTTTCCATATTATCAGTGCTGTGCATAAATGCATATTGTGTGTATCATTACGTTCGATTTTTGTACATTGAGCCATATTTCGGAATAAATTACTATTTACAACAGAAATAATAACTGGTTAAATCCAGTAAATCATTAAGACAAAAATCAACAAACAATTTCATACAAATTCAAAATACCGATAATATAAGTCTACTTATTGTTTGTATGGAGGGGGAGTCAAGTTGTATAGAAGAGGGCCAAACAGTGCTACAATACTAACAACCAAAAAAGGTAGGACAACCCCGCCTACTGTGCGAGGAGGCTTGAAATAAAGTGCACACTGCATATTCTATAAAGTGGTAAAATTCATAATGTAGTTGATATTGTTAATAAAGAAGAAAGCACTTAGAAAATATATAAATTACCCGTATTAAAATCAGGAACTAAGCCATATTATTTAATTAATGGTAAAATGCAGTTCTAAAAACAATAATTTCATTATGATGTTATTTTCCTTAAGAGAATATATCAGTAAGTGAAGTGAAAAATTACATAGTGATAAAATTTGATTAAAAAGAGGGAGAAAACATGCCATTGATCTAAAAATGGTCGGAGGGGCAAAGATCAAAGAATTGCTCAGAATTTTATAACACATGCATGTAAGAATATTCATATTACTATACATATGAAAAGTGCAAAAAGTCATAAATACAAAAACCCTGTAAATAACAGGGAACCTGACTATCTATTAAATATCATAAATAGTGGTAATCGATACATTTCCATCCTTGGGTGCATGAGTGGGCAACAGGGAACCTGACTACCCATCTGGACAGAGAGATATGTCTGATCATAATATGGAAACCTAATACAGAATGCCAAGATCAAAGAGGGATTGATAGTTACGGAAGCAGATTTGATCAAAGTAGTGGCAACAAGATTGTATGAGACACTGCAAGGATTTATAATATATTTATAAAAAGTTGTAAATATCTTCAGTGTTATTTAGGCCATTAGGCCATTTGCTGTTGAATTCTAAGATAAAGCGTGTCTCAAGTTGTCGCAATAACAACTCTCTGTTGCCTCCTCTTCGCAAGGGCTATACTAATCCTACCACAAAGTATCTAAGGCAATTGAGATCCTTGTTGTGCCTAGCTGCAAAATGGCGAGCTACGGGGTAGGAGGGATCAGTATGCAATATTTCCCTAAGGTGTTGCAAGATTCTGACGTGCACCTGGGCTTTTGTACTTCCTATGTAGTGTAGCCCACAGGTGCACGTCAGAACATAGACTGCAAAGTCAGTTTTGCAATCGTAACAACCCTTTATTGGAGTATCTGTAGAGCTAAATGGTGTACGGTAATCTGTCTTGTTCTCACCGAATTTACATGCCCTACAATGGGTACATTTTCGAAAAACCAGGTTTGGCCTTTATCCATGTGTCCTTCTGTTTTAGTTCAGGACTACTGACATCTAACGAGGCACCCATATTTCTAGCCCTACGATAAGTTATTATTGGTTTTTCTGGTAAAGTAGGGCTAAGGATGTTGTCAGTGAGAACTATCGGCCAATTCTTTTTGATAATTCTTCTGATGGCATTCTCCTCACTGCTATAAGCAGTGATAAATCTAGGACAAGTGTTAGTTAGTGCGTTTGGATCAGTTGAGATCTCAACATTTTCTGTGTCAGGATTAGATGTTTGTAACAGACTCTCTCTGCTGCTCAACCTTGCTTTAGCCAAAGCTTGGTTGAAGATACGGTTAGAATACCCACGTTCATTAAAACTGGTCCTGAGGTCATGTACACAGTTCTCAAAATCAGCTGTAGAGCTGCAGATTTGTTTAATCCTTAGGATTTCACCAAGAGGGATGCTGTGTATGGTATGTTTAGGATGGAGACTGGAGGCGTGTAATATTGTGTTGCTAGATGTAGGTTTGCGATGTAGGGTGGATATTAGTCTATTGGCTTTCACATATAGTTGTACATCCAAAAATTCTATTTGGTGAGGACTGATATGTGAGGTGAAGTGGAGATTGAGGGAATTTATGTTGATTTCATCTATAAAAGATTTGGCCTCATCCTCACTGCCTTGCCAAAGAATAAAAACATCGTCGATATATCACAAATATTTGACAATCTTCTCTCTGACCCATACTGCATGCGTGACGCCAAGGACCCGCTCCTCCCACCAGCCCACGTGCAAGCACGCGTAGCTGGGGGAGAAGCAGGATCTCATGGCCACGCCTCGTAATTGTCTCCATAGTTCTTTATCAAAAGCGAAGTAATTGTTGTTCAAACACCAGTTCATCAGTTCCAGAATGACTTTGTTATGTTCATACAAGTCAGCTGATCTAGTGTCCAAAAAATATTTATTAGCTCTTAATCCCTCTTCATGTCCAATACTTGTATATAGGGAATCTACGTCCAATGTGATGAGCAACATATCTTCTTGCCATTCCAAGTCCTTAATTTGAGAAAGAAAGTCGCCAGTGTCATGCACATAGCTGGGTAGTTTTGTGACCGGACCTTGTAAAAAATAGTCAATATAGCGACCCACATTTTCTCCGGCACTATTAATAGCCGAAATGATCGGTCTTCCGGGAGTTGGCAAGATGTCCTTGCGGATTTTCGGAATTAGATAGAAAACAGGGAGTACTGGGAATTCTTTATACATGAATTTGTATTCCTCTCCTGAAATCAATCCTTCTCGTCGATATTTGCTCAAAAGTTTTTCCAAAGAAATCTTAGCATTAGAATATTCTTTTTTCTTGGCTTTGCTATAGCATGATGTATTGTGAAGCTGTCGCAAAGCTTCTGTAACATAATCACTTTTAGCCCAGATTACAAGGTTCCCCCTTTGTCTGCCGTCTTCACGACAATTTGCGCTGAGCTTCTTCATTAGCGCTGTGTAATTAGCTTGTTGATGATTATAGTTAGTTATGTTACGTTTGCGTTATTTAATGTATAGTTGCTTGATTTCGTTGGTAACACAGTCATGGAAAGTGTCTATGGCATCTTTTAACATTAAAGGGACACATTTGGACTTATTTTTGGACGGTGTGATACCTGCCCCCTTTTGGATAATATTGATTTTAGACAATCTAGTTTGAGTGTTGTTGTATGTATATCCTTTACCAAACATCCCACTTCCAGGCTCCTGGGCGCTCTTAGGCAATGCGTCCGAGGTATGGCAGAGCCACGCCCTTCCAATTTGCATTCCTTTTCCCCACAGGGCTCCTTCTCGCACTCCCGGATGTCAATCAACGTTTTCCACACCAGTTCAAATTCTTTTATTTATTACAGCCAAGCCAGCAACAAAGAACTCTACGCGTTTCAGTTTTGTGAGCAAGCTCTCCATAGAGAACGAAACGCGTAGAGTTCTTTCTTGCTGGCTTGGATGTAATGAATAAAAGAATATAAACTACATTGCTGGTGTGGAAAACGCTGATTGACATCCGGGAGTGCGCAAGGGATCCCTGTGGGGAAAAGGAATGCATATATATATATATATTCTTAAATTATCTACCGGTTTAAGTCAAATTTGATTGATAGGAATTTAGTTATATATTCTGGATATTTGTACATTTATTCCTATGTCCATATTGTATTGCGTAATTTGCACAACAAGATTTGCACTTTACTCTGGTATTTATACCCAATACTAAATAGGTTCCCAGATTTGATTGATGTTCACATATTGCGATTTTGCACATCAGTCTTTTTGCATTTTGCACAGAACATTGTGGCACTTTAATGCGGTATTTTGCACGTTTAAGCTCAATGCGTTATTTGCACATTTAATCTCAATGCGTTATTTGCACTAGAAGCAACCATTATGGACAAACACAGTAGTGATTCTTGGTCAGGGCATTCATGCTTTTATATATTTGATATATACATTTGTATGCTTATTTTTTATCTATATATATTGCTCAGATAAATGTTAATAAGGATCAAAACTTTTATCTGTTTTTATCCATTTTACATAAGGCATCAACATGTGGGTTTTAAAATGTTTGGAAGACAAACTATATATGGTTGTACTGCGTAGTATGTCCTCACTCTCCACTATCACGTGGTTAGAGAAAAAAATGCATTTGAGAAAAAAACTATGGAACAGTTGGTATTTAAATGGTGAACAGTTTATTGACTGACGATCTGTGAGCAAGGGCGGAAGCCCGAAACGCGTCAGATTTGGTAACTCGACTTCAATAAATACCTGTGCCGAAGAAGAAACGCTGGATTTGCGTGGTTTTTCTTCTATCGCGCCGGCGGTGTGGTGGGAGACTGCAGCTGGTGTGTATATATATATATATATATATTACCTACTGGCGGTCGCCAGTAGGTATATATAGTTAGGATTTTTTCTCTATGGCATTTCTGAAAATTCTATGTCTAATAACTTTGGCGTTTGTGGACGGAATCGGCTGAAATTTTCAGGAAAATTGCACATTTTGTTTCTGAGCAGCCCCTGAAAATTTGGGGGGGGGTCGTCAAGGGGGGGCCGAGAAAAAAGGGGGGTCCCAAAACGCGTTTTTCCCATGTTAATTTCCATAGGGCGGTTGGACTCACTTTTAGCCCGAACGGCTGAATGGATTTTCACGAAACTTGGCAAAATTGTAGGGACTGTTAGCCCGATGTGCCTTTGCTAGGTCTCAATATATGTGCTTCAGTGGATTTTGAGAAATTAATGTTTAAATCAAGATATATATCTGTAACAGCGCTCCGGGTAGCGATCCGGTTGGCGAACTTTTCGCGTATCGAAGCTTTGCGATGCGAAGCTGATTGGCCCTCCGGTGTCTGTCAACATTCTAAACTGTCCGGAGCGGCCGCCATCTTGTCTCTCGGTAGGATCGAGAGACAAGAGGAGGCCAAAACAAAGGGGGAAATTACCATAAGGGGGCATAGTAGATCCTCGTTGACCTCCTAGGTTTTATGTGGAGGTTTTAAAAGGGCCTAGGAGGGTCCAAAAAAAAAAAATATATCTTTTTTTTTGTGTGGTAAGCGCCAAGTTCGCGAACCGGAAAGCGTTCTGGGCAGCGTACTTTAAGGATAAAAGAATGATAGACTTTTCTAATATTGTATGTTAATTATTTGTTGTTTTTGTTCGTTTTTTTTTATTTATTTATTTATTTTGATTTTAAAAAAAATTATTTATTATTTTCATAGTTCATTAAAACTTCCAGCATTATATCATCTGGTATCTCGTCAAACATGGATGTTTCTGTCTCTTGTAAGGTTTGAATAAAGTGTTCGTCAAAAGATTGATCCATAAAATCTTCATCCACATTTTCTTCAGGTAAAATGTCTTCGGATGTAATCTCGAAGGAAACATTAGTTTTTTCTTGCTCCCCTTCCATTTTTTTGCTGTAAATTGCATAAAAAAATAATTATATTAGAAGAGTTAGGGCACTGTTGGGTTTAAGTTCAGAAATGTAGTTCTGTTTTTTTAACAGTGAAGTTAAAGTAAGTAAATTCATAATTATAGCAGAGAAGTGTAAGTCAATCAATAAATGTAACAGAGGAGGTTATCTGTATCTATAACTATAGCAGGGGGACAGTAAATAATTATCAATAAACGTTTTTACAAATTAATTTAAAGTGCCACTTACAAATTATCAAATAAATTTACAGGGAGGTGAAAAGGCTCTTGAAATGTAGTTCAGGAAGTAGCAGTGAAAATGGCTGTGTTTCCTTTTCTTCCTTTATATATATTCAGGTATATAACCAATCAAATGTCAGGTAATAAAAATTGTAAATGAAAGTAAAGTTTTCATTGGTTGTCAATTCCAATATTTTAGATGTGTTTTGTGAAGTAATTTACCTCAGGGTATTTAGATAGGTCTACAGGCTAAATGGCTAAATGAAATTTCAATCAAATTTGTGAGAATGAAAGGGATTGTTATGTAGTATGAGCTAATCTATATTTGGTGAGAGTGTCTCTAGTCGTTTTTTCTGCTAATTACTTTCCCACCTTTTTCAAAGACCGCTTTCTGGAAAGCCGCCCGGTTAGCGAACCTTAAGCGTCACGGGAGTCCACCATTTTGTGTTTCGGTCGCATTAAGATACAAGATGGAGGGCAAATAATGTTCAGAATGTGTAGAAGGGGGCACGGTAGACTTATCTTGACCCCCTAGGTTTTCTGAGGGTGGCTGAGGAGGCTTAAATGTGCGGAAAAAAAACATTTTTTTAAAAAATTCCGCGAGGTTAGCTTTCGGTTAGCGAACCGGGGAGCGTATTTTGTGGAAAATTAGTGAAAAAAGTTAGAAAAAAATAATAATTGTGAGTGATTAGATGAAGGGTAGCTCTGAGACGAGCTTTTGGGTTTATGGTACATTTAGGTACTTATAAGTAGGTACCAATGCACATTCTTAAATTCAGAATGAAAATTCTGTTGCCCTCATCTGAGAAGTGAACTCCATCTCCTCTGTAGATATCTTGCATGTAGTAACGCAAGTTATTATTGTACAGGGAGCCCATTCCATGGTCTCTCATGAAAGCTGAAACAGATTTGTTTACATGCTTCCTCGACTTCTCAATTTGTGGACAAAATTGGTTGGACCACCTCCATTTCTGTCTTTGGCATATATTGGAATATACCAAGGCAGTTTGAGGAAAAAGTGCCATTAATTGCTCAAAGGTGTCCTTTAAAAGCATTTCCAGACCTACCCCTGTCAAAGTGCCCAAATCATTACCTCCACAGTGCACTATTAACAGGTCAGGTTTTGGCAAATGCATAAAGGTTTTCACCATTGGTATCAATTGGTGACATTTTAATCCTCTTTGGCCCAACCACTTAATTTCCACATCTTGTAAATTGAGGTTGTGTAAATTTCTGTTCTCAGCATACCTTTGAGCCCAGTGGATGTAACTATGTCCAACAATTCAGACGTTAAACATGGTGGGAGAAGGTTGGGCTGCAGTCAGATGAAGTGTGGTAATGAAAGGGCAGTTGAAACTGTAGGAGTTTGTAAAGAAAAAAAACTGTGGATTTCTAATGCTAATGATTCATTAGCAGTGATTGGTGCATTTCCATTTCTGAAAACAGAAAGTTAGGGTGCATGGATGTGTTCTTCGAAAGATGTAATTTGAATGGTCAAGGAAGAAACTTTTAATGAAAGATTGCACTGGATACGCAGGTGCACTGAGAGTTCAGAGTTCAATTGAAACATTGTTGTGTGAATTTGCAAACATGAGAGGTCTTCCAGGAGGTCGTTGCTATGGAAAAAAGGCAGAGAGGGCAGAGGGGGGAAGGGTTTTGATTTGAAAAAAGTGAGGGAAGAGTTATGATTGGCTAATATGAGAGATATGTGAAATGAATATCTGTATTTCTGTGCTTTCAATAGCTGCAGACTCTGGAGTGCATCCTTTTTCTTCTGCTGAAGACAATTTGGTGTATTTCTGAGACTGTTTTCAAAACTCAAAAAGTATTTGCTAAGGTGAGAAAAGATTTATTTATTTTAGATAGAGAATAGTATGAATTAAGGAGAAAATGATGAAGAAAGCTGTGTTTTTAAACTGTGGCTTTGTCTGTAGTGATATAGAAATAGATTTTGTTACTTTGAGAAATTGTAATTGCATATTCGGTGTAGCATTCTGGCATGCAGTAACACAAGTTATTGTTGTATATGAAGCCCATTCCATGGTCTCTTATGTAAGCTGAAACAGATATGTTGTTTATAAAAATAATTTTTGAAATCAATTACATTTCTGCATATGTACTGCTAGAGCTTCATAGGTTGTTTTGGGTCATATTTATAAGGCATTTGAGTGTCTTTGATGTTATTTTTCCTTTTTAAATGGAAAGCATTCCTCATGGGGCAAGTGTCTTGTAAATACGCTCCCACCTGCGCTTGGCACATTTAGATTTTGATTATGGGAGTTACATAGCCATGTTAATAATGTCGAAAAAATGGTGTTAGGGCATTCCAGAAAACGCTTTCATGTGTCTCAAGGACATTTTCAGTCATTTCCTCTTGAATACAGGTATACAATTGATTTATATGCTGTGTTTAAAAACGATTCTTTTCTATGATGTTATTTTTTCCTTTTTAAATGGAAAGCGTTCCTCATGGGGCCCTGAGCAGTTCTTAGCCATGTTATTTAATGAGAGGTGGATAACATGGCTAAGAGCATTTGCTGGATAATGCATGAATATTGCTGACTTTTCAGCGATATTCATGCATTGCGGCCGTTTTTTATCGCATTTGCGATAAACCTTGCTAATAGCAAGGTTTATCTGCGATAAAAATCGCCGATGTGCGGCGATAATTTTTGTCTCTAAAGAGGTTATCGCTAGTGGTTGGTAATATACCCCCGCGTTTTTGGTTGCAGGAATCGGGAGGCGGGAGAGTAGCACTGAAATCAGTAGTCTGACGCCTGAATCGGGAGGGTTAGTATGTGTGGATTCTCTACAGCTGGGGCTAGGTGATAGCCTGGGACCGGCCTGGCATCTAAAATGGCTGCCGTGCACGACAAAATTGTGGCATTGTAAAAAAGACAAGATGGCGCAGACAATGTTTATCAATAAGGATTCATTTATAACGAAATATTTTATCGCACTGACAAATTGGTTGTCAACACTTCCTGATTTCCTTCGAATCGAACGTTAACAGATGTGACGCAGCAAAGAAAAAAAAAAGCTCACGCACAGTCGCTGGAACACATGTATCAACATATATGAGCCTCCTCAGCCACCCTCAGAAAATATAAGGGATTAGGATATGGCTTCCGCACCCCCTTATACTTAGTAATTTAATTAAAACGAAGCACAAAATGGTCTCCCGCACCCCCTTATACCTATTCCCGTTTCGCCAGCAGTTTGCGGCCCAGTTCGGTGTTCGGAAAGCGCTTCTACCGTGAAAAATATATTTTTTTTATTTTCCCCATGGGACCCTTTAAAAACCCCAACAACATTCCTAGGGGGTTAAGAGGGGTATACCTTGCCCCCTTTCATTAAATTTCCCCTTCGTTTTTCACCTCTTCTTCTCTCTCGATCCTACCGAGAGATAAGATGGCGGCCGCTCCGGTCTGTTTAGAATGTTGACAGACACCGGGGAGGCAATCAGCTTCGCATCGCAAAGTTCCGTTTCGCAGGTGGGAGCGTATTTATAAGAAACTTGCACCATGAAGAACGCTTTCCATTTAAAAAGGAAAAATAACATTATAGACACTCATATGCCTTATAAATATGACCCAAAGCAACCTATAAAGCTCTAGCAGTACATATCCAGAAATGTTATTGATTTCAAAAAATCGTTTTTAAACACAGGACATAAATCAATTGTATACCTGCATTCAAGAGGAAATGACTGAAAATGTCCTTGTGATGCAGTGCTGGTGCAAAAGATTTTCTATGTTAAATATAAGTAGGGCGTTAAGTTTTTGATGACTGTTATTCATTTACTGTTTGGTAATAGTGGTTAATAACATTTTTTATTATATTTTTCCACAGATTCAACTGCAGATCTTTTTTAAATTTGAAAAATGCCTACGAAAAATAGAATTAGAAAGGCTAGAAAACGTCAAAGACAGCAGGATGATGTTTTATTGCAGCAGTCCTCTTCCCCAAATACTTATCAAAACACCAAGAAAGCTCCGGGTAAGAGCACAAAATCATTCTTAAAAAATATTTTTAGTAAAAAAAGTATTTTTCGCCAAAATGTTTCAGTTCAGAAAAAGAAGAGTAATTTAAATGGAAAGGAAAGACCCATCGAAAATGTTACTGGTAGAGGAAGAGATAACTCTGTGAATGATAGTAGAAGGAAACAAGTTTTGTGACATTCGAAAACGAATGTTTCGTAACAGGATAATAGTTAATTTATTAAGAAATATTAAAAAAGGCCAACAGAAAGCGGCATTTTATAAGAAGAAGAAAAATGTAGAGAAAATTATTGATCATGCTTTTGAAATTAAGCGAAAGTTGTTTATTTTGGTAATCAATAGAATTAGGAAACTAAGCAAGGTAATTTCTGATCTTAAAACAAACAGTAGATGGAAGAGAGTAGTAAATCGTAGTAACTTTTGTGAAGTTTTTTCCGGAGAATGGATGCATAGTTCAAGTTCTGAGGCATTTTTTAATGAGGAGAGTTATTTTCAGGATAATGATTTGATGTTTGCAGTTGACACCAGTGGTCGAGCTTATGAAGTGAAGGATGGTTGTCCAGTTGAAAAAGAAAAACTTGTGACAACAGAGACAGAAGAGGTGCTAAGTGATGAGGTTTTAGGAAGACGTCCTAAGGGTCCTGTGTACATTTGGAAGTGTAGTTCTATTTGCAGTGTGCGACAGGTTTCCATCAATTTGCTTTGTGATTTTATACGGACATTTAATAAGAAAAGTTTGAAGCAGAAAATGAAGTTGTTGCAAGATTTAGATCCTTGCAGAGTGAGACAAATGACAGGTTTGCGTGGTCATTCACTGGCTTGTCTTTCCAGGAGAGTATGCCAGAGTGTTTTTCATCATTTCAGGATGCTAGCAGTGCATCATAATAAAGTGAGAAAATTAGTGAGAATGTTGTATTATGCTAAGAGTCCAGCAATTATGCTTAAACAATTATGTGCTGCTCTTTTGCATGGTTCTGAAATAGATGTGAAGAATATTTGTGAAGAAATTGAGTTTTGTTACTTTAGTAGTAAAGATGAGAATGTTCAAATTGACCCTGAAGTAGAGGGTAATGTTGAAGATAATGTACAGGTTTCCAGTACAGATAATTTTCAGAAGGAAATTGCCACTTTTCAGATGAAATCAAGTGAGAGGCCTAATTTCACTTGTGTATGTTGTCGACGCACTTATTATAAGAATCAGACTAAGGTAGTGGATTTATATGCAAAAAGTGAAAGGGAAAATAATAGTGAATGGAAGGATTTTGCCACATACTTGATGGCAGAAAATTATTTTGATTTAGGATCGGATCAACGTGTGTGTACTTATTGTTGTAATAAATTAAACCAAAACCAGATGCCTGCTAGGGCAGTTCATAATAATCTGGAATTGGTTGAGATTCCTTCTGAATTGAAGGATTTAAATACTTATGAATGTATTTTGATTCAAAGTATCCATCCCTTTCAGGCTATTGTAAGAATGGAGCCAAAGACAGGGAAGTTGCCTCCAGCAGATTTACAGAGAGGATTAAAGGGAAGAGTTGTTTATTTGCCTCTAGATTTGAACAAAAACATTAACACAATTGGAATAGAAAAAGTGGAAGAGGAACCTCTGGTTATCTTAGTTAATGGGGTTCCGACAAAGAATAAGAAAATATGGCAAGATTTAGTGGATGTTAGGAAAGTCAAAAAGGCAACAGTGTATTTGAAGACAAATAATAAGTACTATAAGAATGTATATGTTGCAGAAGAGGAAGTAAGTGATGAAGAGGATAGCGATTTGTGTGCTGGCCAAATTGAGAAAGTAGAAGCCTCTAAAAGTGAAGAAATATATGAACATTATAGTGTTCATCCTTTGCATTCCAAGGAAGTCATGGGGAATGCTATTGAGTTGTTTCAAATGAAACAAGCTAAAGGGAGTCCCATTAGTGTTTGGGAGGAAAGTTTGGAAGCTCGGTGTTTCCCACAGCTATTTCCCACAGGTCGAGGAGGAAGATATGATGAGCGACCTCATCAAATTCCTGCGTCTGAATACCGGACTTTACGATTGTATGCAGACGATCCTAGGTTTCGTCAATGCATTCCCTATTTGTTTCATCTCCTGTTTGAAAGCGATCTGTCTGGACTGTCATATGCAGTGAACCACATCTTAAAAAGTGGTATACAGATGCGAAATATCTCGGCAAGGGACTTTATGCATAAAGTCAATGTCCAAGACAGTATTTTGGATTCTCACTTAATTAATCTCATGGCGTGTCAGCGTGGTACTAATGAGTACTGGTACCGTCGTCATGGTGATTTAAAATGTATGCTGAGGAACTTAGGAACTCCGACATGGTTCCTCACTCTGAGCTGTGCCGAGTATGGCTGGGAAGACTTACTTGAATTTCTACGAGAGGCAAATGGAAATATTGAAAACATTGAATTCAAGACACCTGGAGAACTGTGTTCTTTGGATCCTGTGAATGTATGCAGGTACTTCAATCATAGATTTGAAGCTATGATGTCTTTCATCACAAATAAGAAGAATCCACCTCTTGGAGAGGTGTTGGATTTCTTCTGGAGAAAGGAGTACCAAGCAAGAGGTGCTCCTCATATACATATGTTGTTGTGGATCAAGGATGCACCTAAATTTGGAACAGATCCGGATGACTTAGTGATGAATTTCATAGAACAGTATTCTACGTGTGCTGTTCCAAACGCAACGGAGAAGAAAAGCCTAAGAGAACAAGTTCTACGTTTCCAAAGCCATCGTTGTGGAAAGTACTGTCGTCGTAAATTTAGAAACAAGGACAAGTTCTACACCAAATGTCGTTTCAACTTTCCACGACCGGTGATTTCTAAAGGAAAAGTGAACAGTTTGATGTCTTCACTGCGACATAATGTGACGAGGAAATCACCCAAAAATACATACAATTTGAAAAGGAACGAAGAGTCCAAGTACATCAACGACTACAACCCAGTGATTTTGTCCATGTGGAATGCTAACATGGATATACAGTTTGTGGGTGACAACTGTATGGCTGTGGCTCGGTATGTGACATCTTACATCACCAAAAAAGAAAAGACAGAACTGAAGGATATGTGGGAGGACATTTCCCATGAAAAGAGCCTCAGCAAGAAGTTGTACAGTTTCAGTCTGAAGATGTTGTCGCATCGAGAAATCGGAGCTTACGAATGTTCAGATCGATTGTCTTCAGCAAGTCTCTATGCCAAATCCAGGAGTATTGTTTGGGCGAGTCTTGGTCTTGCTGCAACGCGAAATCGGGTTCTAAAACCTGTCCGGGAAATTGAATATTTGGCAGAAAAGGAACCAAACAGTACCGACATTTTGAAGACCAACATGTTGGATACATATTATCCAAATCGAAGCAGTCACCTTGAGAATGTTTGTCTATATGAGGTTCTACAAAATTATATATTCAAGAGGAACATCAAAGAAGATATTGAGAAAGGAGTGTATGCTGTTATTGGAAGTGAGGGATGCCTGGTCAAGCAAAGAAAATGCCAATTAGTAAACCATCGAAAATTGAGTGGCGAATCTTCAGAAAAAAAGGAGTTTTTCTATTTAGCACTTTTGCAACTTTTCAAGCCTTGGCGTGCAGAAGAGGAACTGCTTGGAGATTTCCTCTGTTACGAAGACTCTTTCACTGCTGCTAAGGATAGCATAGAATGTCCTGCTTTTCCCAAATATCAAGAAATGCTAACTTTGGAAATTGAGCAGGAAGCAACGATTGCAGCCGAGATTGCCAGAGACAGTTCTCAGGACAGTCAGAGTTCTGTTTCATTGAGTCAAGATCCACTTGGAGGACCTATTATCGAAAATGAAGCTGCCACTGCTATGAATGAAGTTGAGAGAGCCATGGCACATGCTCAGGAGGATTCAGTTAACTTAGAAGACTTGGAAAAACAACTCAACGTTGAGCAGAGGAAAATATATGATGAAGTTACCAAGCAAATTGAGCATGGATTAAGTCATGAGAAGAAAGAGTGCTCATGTACATCGTTGAAGCCTGTCCTACTGTATGTCAGTGGAGAAGCGGGAACTGGAAAAAGTTTCCTCATTAAAGCAATTTCATGCTATCTGCAGGAAAGGACTGAGTCATCGCTGTCTTGTGTTGTCACCGCTCCTACTGGACTTGCAGCACATAACATTAAAGGTATTACTTTGCATCGTCTACTGATGCTGCCGGTGGAGCATGACAACAAATTACAATATCACAAGTTATCTGGGGATGCTTGCTGTGAAGTTTCAAGAGTCTTGAGGAAAATGAAACTACTTATCATTGACGAAGTAAGCATGGTTTCCAATGTCATGCTTGCCTTTGTGCATTTGAGAATGCAAGAAGTACTTAAAACCGAATATGATGTGTTATTTGGTGGCAAACACATCATTGTTTTCGGAGATCTTCTGCAGCTGACACCAGTAAAAGGAGAACCTGTGTTCAAAATACTCACGCATGAAGATACCAGGAAGTGCCTAGGGAGCATTGGCAACGTCAATATATGGTTAAACTTCAATTATGCTGAACTGCATGAAAATATGCGTCAGGCAAAAGATGAAGATT
This sequence comes from Lissotriton vulgaris, assembly GCF_964263255.1. Classification (NCBI taxonomy): domain Eukaryota; kingdom Metazoa; phylum Chordata; class Amphibia; order Caudata; family Salamandridae; genus Lissotriton; species Lissotriton vulgaris. Next base: position 57,157 of record NW_028241836.1, on the reverse strand, counting down.
ACAAGAATATTCTACAAGATATTAGAATTGGAAAAGTGACCGAGCATGGAAAAGAAGCTTTGAATGCACGATTACTTTCAAATTTATATCCCGAACAAGAGATTGTGGCTGAGAATATTTTTCAGAAAATTACTGAGAAGAAATCCGGAATATGTTTGATGCCAACTCTTGCAGAATGTGCCATCTTCAACAACAAAATGTTGAATTTAGAAAAGCAAGAGATTGTGAAACTTGAAGCTATTGACAAAATAGAGCACATGGGATCAACAATTATTTTGTCAGAAAATTTGAAATCAAAATTGGATTCATTAGAGAAGACTATATCTAAAACAGCGGGTTTTGAAAGGACTTTGAATGTGTGTTTAAATTGCCGAATCATTTTGAGAAGAAATTTACATGTTGAAAGAGGTCTGGTAAATGGATCAATGGGTAATGTTGTTGATTTTGAGAAGTACAGAAATAGAGATGGAATAGAATTTTTAAAAATTAAATTTGATGGCATTGAGGAAGTACAGCTAATTGGTCGTTGTTCTGCTAGGTTTTTGCTTGTTAAAGACTTATATGTTCGCCGTAAACAGTTTCCTGTTTGCTTGGCATATGCGGTAACAATTCATAAATCGCAAGGTTTAAGTGTAGACAGTGCATTGGTGAATATTGGCAGTTCTGTGTTCAAGGAGGGTATGGCATATGTGGCATTGTCACGAGTTAGAACTTTATCAGGATTGTACTTGATTGACTGTGATGTCACAAACATTTGTGCGGATCTAGATTGTGTTAAGGAATACAATAGGTTAAGAAGAGAGTATGCGCCACATTTGCCTCAATATCCTTTGTTTGAGAAACGTGTGGTAGGCCGGAAACGTAGAAATATCAGTAATAGTAGGGAGGTTGTTGCAAAAAGACTAAAAGTCAATGAACCGAAAATTGTTAGCAGAAAGAAAGTGGATTCTGTTGAAGATGTTGTCGGTTTTCAATTTGAAAACAGTTCTGGTGTCAACTGCTATGCAAATGTAGTGGTTAATGTTCTCTTTTCACTAGAGAGTTTAAAAGAACAGATTCTGTTAAATTCAGAACAAATTTTATGCTGTTTATTGAATTCTGTTTTCGAGAAATGTAGCAGTGATCGAACAAAAGTAGAAAGTGTGTCTGAAGTTCGTTATCTGTTAGATGAATGTTCAGGGCAAACAGACTTCTCTGAAAATAATCAGCAAGATTGTCAGGAGTTTTTAATGTATATGCTTGATGTATTGCAAGATGAGGGTGTAGATGTAGATCACCTGTTTGGGCTTTCTTATCAATGGCAGCATGACTGCGAGAATTGTAGGGTATCAAGTACTACTAGTGTAGACTCAAAGATTTATATATTTAACTTTGCCAGACAGTAAATCAGTCTCCTTTAATAAGCTAGTAAATGCAGCGGATCACAACATGGAGTGTAGCCAATGTAAATCTGAAATGATGTCAACATTATTTATACGTAGATATGGACAGTATGTCATTTTAATGATTCAACGATGTAGGCCTGATGGATCGAAATTGTCAACTTTAATAAAAAAATTTGTGGCTTCTCAGCTTTCAATATCAGGAAGGACTTTTGTAACTGTAGCAATTATCTATCACGATGGTCCTTCAACAACATCAGGACATTATACAGCTTATTTAAAGTCTCGAAACGGCTGGTCATTTTGCAATGATTCCGTTGTAACTTTCAAAAAAAAATTGCCGTTTGACCTTAAAAATTCTTACCTGGTGTTTTTAAAATCAAAATTTTAATGAAAGAATCTCGGGATTTCCTGTGAAGAATTGCAAAAGGTTCATGAAGTAGAGGGAATGTAAGTCTGCAATGCTGTCTAGATTATTGGTCCAAAACTTTTAATTATAATGTCAATTTAAAAATCCAACTATATAAACCTGATGCAAGTAAGTCTGCTTCATAGTAAGCAGTATCAGTGTCATAGGAAAAGGAGAACATGAGTGACAAAGAAGGGTAAGATATTAGTAGTCCAGGATTGTGAAAATAATCTTAAATGCATTCTTTTTGAAAGTTGCGAAAATAGAAAATGTTGGGATTTGATTGGAAGAATTACAAGAGTAGCGAATCGCGGCAACATGATTTGGCCTAGTGGAAACATGTGATAGAATGAGAGAAGTCTTTTCTTCTATGTAACATATTTTTCGTATCGATGGAGGTTTTCTTTCAGAAAGTGGCGGGCTGAAAATATTTATAGCACAACAGAGTGAATGCTGTTCATAGGAGTTCCTTCGACGTCATTGAAAGTAAGTTAATTTTAAGGAGTTTTGAAATCAGATTTCTTAGGTTGTATGGGTTTTTTAAACACAGTCATTTTGATTGTGTTTTTTTTTCCCCGCTGTTACATGATGAATACGTTCAAGTCACTGATTTAAGTGAAATTTGATACATTCTGAGAACAGCAAAAATAAACCATATAACATGTATAATTAATGTTCTTCTGTTTGTACTTATGATATACATTTAGAAATGTGAGGTAGATATGGAGAAACTGAGTCTTCTGTAAGTGTCAATTTTAATGCTTATAGTGCTGTATTTCCGGGTACTGTTTTTTTTAAAAAAAGGAATAGGCCTCACATTAAAGAAAGCTCTTCAAAGCACACATCTTATTTGCATCCTGAAACTATCATTTAAAATATTAGAGACAATTTTATGATGGCTTTACATCTTTTTTGCGCTGCTATTGCATCACTATTGTGAGACATCAGCAGTGCAAAAGAAGTACCATGTTCCAAAATAGGTCTCAGTTCATCAGCATGAAGATACTGTTTATTTAAAATATATATCTTTAGGATTGTGTAGGGGACGTAGAGAAGCAGAGGCTTCTGTAAATGTCAAAATTGTTGAAAAAGTGTTTCTTCTTGAACCTTTTCCCTTTTCTTTTGTAATTTTTAAATACATGTAGTAATATTTTTGGAAATGTTTGTTTTCTCTTTTACAGATTGAAAGTATGAAAAAATATTTAAAAAAGGTAACAAGAATTATAAGGTAAATGTTTTCTACTCTTTTTACCCGCAATGCACTGCTGATGATGTCACTGACCATGTCATGAATGATGTAATAAGAGGACATGATTTACTTTATTTGTAGGCCTTCACATGCTTTATCTGCTCTGTATTCTTCAACAAGTGTAAAATTGATCTGTAACCCTGAGTAGGTCTCACCTTAAACAAACCTCACGAGACCTCACACCTTATCGTCATCCTGAATTAATAAATAGATCTATTAAACACTATCTCTGATTTACTCTCTATAGCTGTCTTTCTTTTTACATTACTCTCTGTTTACTTCCCTTATACTAACTCTTCTTTTTTTAAAAAAAATATTTTTTTGGTTCGCTTCAAGTTCGCGAACCGGGCAGCGAACTTGAAGCGAACCAAAAGAAATAGAGCTTGCTAGAGTGCTAAATATTCTAGCAATTTTATTTGAAAGGGGAGGTAGTTCTGAAAAGAACTTTTTTTATGTTTTTGTTCTTTTATTTTTATTTTTTTTTTTCAGAACATTTTTTGTTTTTTTTGGTATTTTTAGAACAGTTTTATGTTTTTTTAGTGTTTTTCATGGAGGGGAAACAACAAAAAAACAGGCATTGAAAAGGGCTCAACAGGAGCAAAGAAAAAATTACTGCTTGGGTGGGTTAGGGCAGTTATGGTTATCAAACACCAAGTTTATTAAGTTTACGCTCATGTTGCCACATGAGAGCAAAGCACCACAATGTATGCACGTTAACTTCATGTGCTTGAAGTTTGGCTGTATGTTTGGCACAGTTTCCTGTGCCTCTCTTACAGTCAAAGATATATTAGAAGTTGATTTGGCCACAGGAGTTGTTGGGGGATTATCTTACAGATCCCTTAACTCTGCCCGGCTGTAATTTAATGGATGCCACCTGACCATATGGCGATGCATAGTATAGTTGCCCATACTATACTTTTTCTCTGTGCCTCGAGATAATCTTTTTTTGCAAATTAGGCAGGTGGCATATTTGGCATTAACCTTCTTCTCCCCTCGAGGAATTGAGAAAAATTGCCAAATGAAACTTGTTTTCCTTCTGGAAACACGGGGCAACTCCTGAATAAATTCAGGTTCATCAGTGTCCTCTTCTTCTAAGTCGTCTTCTTCCTCTTCTCTGTTTGAGATGAATTGAGATGGTGGTCCTCTCTTGTCATGAGGAGGTTGAGGTGGTGGTGGGGGTCCACCAGCTGAAGCAAAGATAGAAGCCATTGCAATCAAAATGGAAAATGGTCTTTCTCTCACCAAGATGAAAGTCAGAGTGAGGAAAGAAGAAGGGGTTTACGTGATTTTGGAAAAGCAAAAGTTCGGAACCAATGAAAAGTGTTATTTTTAGGTCACATGACCTAGTCATACATCATTTGGAAACCAAAAGTGAAATGAACCAATGAAAACTTTGATAAACAAGTCACATGACTTGTTCCGCTCACGTTACGCGGTGCCCGCCGCGTCCCGCACCGTTTCCGGTTCGCGGTCCCGAGCACTTTCGGGAGCGCAAAAGCGGCGCGTCATAAGACGCATTACGCGACAATGATACGTCGCGCTTCCGCGACGCGTCACAGTTCCGCTAACGTAATGTTTACCGGTTCGCGTACTAGATCGCGGCATCAAGATGAGCTACCGGAAAGCTTCTCGGTTCGCTTACCGGAAGCGAAGAAAAAAAATATTTCAATAAAATTTATCAATAAACATCTAAAATATATTTTGGGTTTTAAAGTAGAATACATTTTACAGATACAGATGTTAGCTTTTAAAAAACCAATGAAATTCACAGAAAAAACCATAGGTTATAGTCCATATATAGTTAGGAATTTGCATTTACAAAACCTTGAAAATTCAATGAAAAAACCATTGGTTATAGAACATATATAGTTAGGAATTTGCATTTACAAAACCTTATTTTACTCGCATAAAACCATTGAAATTCCATATATAGTTAGAAGCGCTAACTATATATCGCGCACCCGCAATCCACTGCTGATGATGTCACATATTACATCATTCATGACATGGTCAGTGACATCACTGATGACATCACTGATGACATCTCAAATGACATCACTGATGACATCACTGGTGACATCTCAAATGACATCACTGATAACATCTCAAATGACATCACTGATGACATCACTGATGACATCTCAAATGACATCACTGATGTCATTACTGATGATATCATTCATGTGACAATACAATGCATCTCCTCACACTTTAATATAACCTCTGTTACATCCAGTGTAAAATACAGAATATAATTTTTTTAAACCATTGACACACCAATACTAGTTACTACATACACACTCACTGATTCCAATGTCTACACACAGATTCACTCATTCACCCATACAATCATTCATACATACAATCACTCATCTTTACAACACTATCATATGCACTCATACACCTATACAGACACTCACACTCTGCCACTCATCCATGGAGTTACTCACACACCTAGTCAGTCCTGTAAAGAATCAATCACACTTCCATTTTCTAATCAATACAGTTAAACATAGAGTACCTTACATTTTCAAACATATACTAACACATACTTACTCTCTTATACAATCATTGATACAAGAACACATTGATCTCCACAGTCATACATCTCCTAGCCAGCCACACACACACTCAGTCTCCCATACAAATACTTCGACAATCAATCAATAACCCATATAGTTACTCATATAGCTACTGATCAACACATGCAGCAGTTTACAGAACAACAGACATAATGATGCACAAATTAAGACAGTTTAGTCACTAACCCATGCACTCAGTGAGACACATTTAATCACTCACTCATACAGTCAGTCATGCACCTACTAAATACTTCATCCAGACACTTATACATCCACTCATTCTTCAATATGTAAGACATATTTTAACTTTTCAGAAACATACAGTCACTGGATGTTGTCATCAGTGATGTCATCAGTGATGTCATTTGAGATGTCATCAGTGATGTCATCAGTGATGTCACTGACCATGTCATGAATGATGTAATATGTGACATCATCAGCAGTGGATTGCGGGTGCGCGATATATAGTTAGCGCTTCTAACTATATATGGAATTTCAATGGTTTTATGCGAGTAAAATAAGGTTTTGTAAATGCAAATTCCTAACTATATATGTTCTATAACCAATGGTTTTTTCATTGAATTTTCAAGGTTTTGTAAATGCAAATTCCTAACTATATATGGACTATAACCTATGGTTTTTTCTGTGAATATATATATATATATATATATATATATATATATATATATATATATATATATATATATATATATATTTATTCACTGAAAAAACCATAGGTTATAGACCATATATAGTTAGGGATTAGCATTTACAAAACCTTGAAAATTCACTGAAAAAACCATAGGTTATAGACCATATATAGTTAGTGATTAGCATTTACAAAACCTTATTTTATTCACACAAAACCATTGAAATTCGCATATATAGTTAGTTGCACTAGCTATATGTCGCGCACCCGCAATCCACTGCTGATGATGTCACATATTACATAATTCATGACATGGTCAGTGACATCACTGATGACATCACTGATGACAACTCAAATGACATCACTGATAACATCACTGATGACATCATTCATGTAATAATACGATGAACCTCTTCAGACTCTAAAATAACCTTAGATACACTGAGTGAAAACAGACACTCACAGATTGTCACTCATCCATGGAGTTACTCATACACCTAGTCAGCCATGCAAAGAATCAATCACACCTCCATTTCCTCTACTATACAGTTATACACACCTTACTTATTCAAACATATTCTAACTCATATTTACTCTCTTTTACAATCACTGATACAAGTTTTAAATGATCCATGCAGCCACTCACACATTCACTGGCTCTTAAACACAGTAATTTATATATGTCGACTCTCACTTGTACTGTGTTTTACAAATGTACTTACTTTGACATGTAGCACTGACATATCCATTCACTCACCAATACACTCATGCACACAGACAACCACTCATACAGCTGTTTCCACATGCAGTTTTGAACCCATACATCTAGTGAATCAACTGTTCACACATCTATGCACAGAGTCACACACCTCCCAGCCACCCCCACACACACACTCACTCTCCCATACAAATGCTTGGGCAAACAATCAATAACCCATATATTTACTCATATAGGTACTGATCAACACATGCAGCACTTTACAGAACAACAGATATAATGATGCATACATTAAGACATTTTAATCACTAACCCATGCACTCAGTGAGACACATTTAATCACTCTCTCATACAGTCAGGCATGCACCTACTAAATCCTTCATCCAGACATTTATACATCCACTCATTCTTCAATATGTAAGACATATTTTAACTTTACAGAAACATACAGTCACTGGATGTTGTCATCAGTGATGTCATTTGAGTTGTCATCAGTGATGTCATCAGTGATGTCACTGACCATGTCATGAATGATGTAATATGTGACATCATCAGCAGTGGATTGCGGGTGCGCGATATATAGTTAGTGCAACTAACTATATATGCGAATTTCAATGGTTTTGTGGGAATAAAATAAGGTTTTGTAAATGCTAATCACTAACTATATATGGTCTATAACCTATGGTTTTTTCAGTGAATTTTCAAGGTTTTGTAAATGCTAATCCCTAACTATATATGGTCTATAACCTATGGTTTTTTCAGTGAATTTTCAAGGTTTTGTAAATGCTAATTCCTAACTATATATGGTCTATAACCTATGGTTTTTTTCAGTGAATTTCAATGGTTTTTCAATAGCAAATATTAAAAGCTGTAAAATGTATTCTTCTTTTAATCGAAAAATATATTTTATATGTTTTTAATATAATAGTTTTATGTATATATTTTTTTAAATTATTTTTTCTGTTTCGCTACCGGTCCGTGTACCGGGTAGCTTCCCGTTAGCTCAATTTGGTGCCGCGACCCGGTCCGCGAACCGGTAAACGTTCCGTTAGCGCAACTGCCGCGTTAGAAAACAACTTTGTGACACGTCGCGTAAGCGCGATGTATCGCGTTGCCGTGTAATGCGTCTTATAAAGCGCCGCGTTAGCGCACCCGGAAGCGTTCCGGAATGCGAACCGAGGCGCGAAGCACAGCACCCCGGAAGTGCTCCGGGTGCATAACGGGACGCGTAACGTAAGCGTAACAGGTCATGTGACTTGTTAATAAAACTTTTGATTGGTTCATTTCACTTTTGGTTTCCTAATGATGTAAGGCTAGGTCATGTGACCTAAAAAGAACACTTTTCTTTGGTTTACAACATTTTTTTTCCCCAAATGATGAAAGCCCCCACCTTTTTTCTCACTCTGACTTTCAACTTTGTGAGAGGAAGACCTATTTTGATTATTAAGAGATGGCTTCAATAGTAGCTGCAGCTGGTGGACCCCCACCACCACCACCACCTCCTAGGAAGGAAGGACCACCTCCCCAGTTCATTCCCAACCCTGAGGAAGAGGAGGAAGAAGAAGAAGAGGAGGTACATGAGAGAGTATTCTTGCAAGAACAGCCCCGGAAATCCCACCACAAGGACAATTTCATTTGGCAGTTTTTTACATTTCCCCAAGGCCAAAAAAAGATCAATGCCCGTCATGTAACTTGCCTGATCTGTAAAGAAGTTCTGTCCCGAGGCACAGATAAAAAGTATAGTTTTGGGAACTATACTATGCATCGCCACATGCAAAGGTGGCATCCAATAAACTACAGCGTGGCTGAGGTGCGTAATCTCCGTGAAAACCCACCAACTCCTGTTGCCACCACCTCAACACAGGAAAGTCTTTCGGGACCAGAGGCGAGGGAGACGTTCCCCTGTATCCAGACCAATTTTGCACACATCAAGCTAGTGTGTATTTATTGTGGGGGATTACTTTGTTACGGCGAGATGAGTATAAACTTAATGAACAGAGCATTTGAAAATCACAAGTGCTCAAAACGCCCCAAAAAGTGATTTTTTTTTTGCTCCTGTTGAGCCGTTTCAAATGCCTGTTTTTTGTTGTTCCCCCTCAAAAAAAACAAAAAAAATTAAAATTGTTCAAAAAATAAAAAAAATTAAAAAAATTCAGAAAAAAAATAAAAAAAATATAAAACAACAAAAACAATAAAAAAAGTTCTTTTCAGAACTACCTCCCATTTATAAAAAATTGCTAAAATGTTTAGCACTCTTACAATCTCTTTTTTTTTATACGCTTCCTGGTTCGCGCCCCGGTACGCAAACCAGAAGCGAACCAAAAAAAAAGGAAAAAAAAATAGTGAATATAAGGGAAGGAGACAGAGAGAATAATGTTAAAAGAAAGACAGCTAGAGGGAGTAACACATGGATACTGTATAATAGATAATCATACAAAGAAAAGTTGTAAGAGAGAAAAATTGAGAAAAAGAAAATAGAAAAGGAAATGAAAGAAAAAAAGAGTGTAGAAGAATAATAAACAAGAGTTACTTGGAGAGGGCGTACACCCGCCCCTGCCTGCCTTTAGGGCGTGGCCAGCCGCGTCAGTGTCTAGGCCAGCCCACTCGAGGGCGGGAAACAGCGCGCCCCGGCTACGCCGCTTTGGGCATACCAGCCGAGGCTCGCCTCCCGCCCAAAAATGGCTTCCCGGGGGGCTCGTGGTACTCGGCCATACGTTCGGGGGGACCGAATGGTCGCCCCTTTCCATTATTCTTCTACACTCTTTTTTCTTTCATTTCCTTTTCTATTTTCTTTTTCTCAATTTTTCTCTCTTACAACTTTTCTTTGTATGATTATCTATTATACAGTGCTCTGAAGCTGCACCCCCTCGCTGCACGTGAGCTCGAGACGGAACGAAGAGCCAATTTTGAATGTGGTAATCTTTCTTGTTTGTCTTTCAGATACTCTTTGGGGAATGCCTAAGAAAGTTGGAAAGCGAATGACTACCGACCAGATGCTGCGTGTTCTTATGAAAGAGGTGACCGACCTAAAGAAGCGAATGGCAGAGAAAGATGGGGAAGAGGGACCGAAACGTCCGTTGGCTGGAGCAGCTCCGGGAGGAAAAGGCAAGAGGCCCAGAAGGGGAGCAGCTGGAGGGGGCACCCCGGTTCCCTGTACCCCACTCGAAGGGCCAACTCCGGTGCCGGCGGAGGGGAATCCGATTCCCGTGGTGGTCACCCCCGTGTCCGGGGAGGATATGCCGCCCGAGCTGGCAGCACAATTAGCAGCGTGGTTGGGTAAAAATGACGAGGGCGCCACGGCTGACGACGCACGGGTTTTGATGAGGCAACTGCGTGAAACAAGGGAGGCGGCTAAGACAGCATCGCCAGTCACCACGCCGGCCGCGGCAGGAGGAAAGCCACCTGGGTTAGGCTCAGCCGCAGATTCAGCTTCCGGTTCAGGTAAGCGGCCATTGCCGATTGCGAGGGATGAGTCTGCCCCGTCAAGAAGGGAAAAGTTGGGTCAACATGTCCCTCTAGCTATTAAGGAGAAGATATGGGCTGATGAGTATGTAAACATCTTCTCGTTGCTTACCGATCATTATGAGATGGAATATGTTAAGAGCCAAAAGGAGCTCATGCATCCGAGTGTTTGGCGCGCAAAGATGGCCGCCTTCAAGGTAAATGAGAACATTGGCAATTGGGGCAAGGCATGGGGGATTTTTACATCCATCCTGGGTGAACGTAGGCCCGAATTACTGTCTGAATTGCCGATTTATCAGTCACGGATCATGGGGTATTCCGTGTCACATGGGGGCAATCAGTGGTTCTGTTACGATAATATTTTCAGAAAAGCGAAGGAGCATGATAAGAACTTAACTTGGGATTGTTACGATTCTGTGTCATGGTCAAAAATGGCGGATACTGGTATGTTGAATTTGCCATTAGTAGGGAGTAGTGTGGGGGAGTCCTCCCGCCAATATTCTGGGACCTCCTTTCGATCAGGTGCGAGTAACGAATACCAGTCCAGGCCGAACGTCACCACAGGTATAAAGGGGAGTTGTTGGAACTTTAACAGGGGTAAATGTACGAGGCCCCAGGGGTCATGCAAATTTAGGCACGAATGTAGCGGGTGTGGGCAAGCGACCCATCCTGAGTCCATGTGCAGAGCCAAAACGGGTGATAACGGGGGTAGAGGAGGCGCCAAACAGGTCTGAAATAGTCCGAGGGGCGCCTTTACCTACTCCGATTGATACCATGGCAATGATTCCTTGGCTCAGCGAATACCCGGACCACGCTTCCGCTGGGGTGTTGCGGAACGGGTTTTCATATGGTTTCCGCATCCCAGTGGGGGAGTTTCAGGGTTTGGCAAAATGTAAAAACCAAATATCAGTCTTGCAGCACACGACCGTGGTACAGGAGAAGATTGGGAAAGAGGTGGCTCGAGGTCGAGTCGCCGGTCCGTTTAATATGCCACCGGTTGCTAACTTTGTTTGTTCCCCCTTAGGGGTGGTCCCCAAGAAGGACCCGGGTGAGTTTCGGCTGATACATAATTTATCAGCCCCACGTGGTCTTTCCGTAAACGAGGCGATAGACCCGGCAGTGTGTTCAGTACGGTATGCATCTTTCGATGAGGCCGTAGCCATTTTGAATCGCCTAGGGCCCGGTGCGCTGATGGCGAAATCTGATGTCGAGTCAGCGTTCCGGTTGCTCCCGGTACATCCAGACGATCAGCGTCTTCTTGGTTTCACGTTTCAGGGACACTATTACATGGATAGATGTATGCCAATGGGGTGCTCTATATCTTGTTCCTATTTCGAGCAGTTCAGTTGTTTCCTGCAATGGGTCTTCACAAGGAAGACGGGGTTTCATCAGGTTATGCATTATCTCGATGATTTTTTGTTTCTAGGGGCAGCCGGGGACCCGGAATGTGGTCAGGCTTTGAATGAATTTTGTGTCTTAATGAACCATTTTGGTGTGCCATTGGCACCCGGTAAGACGGTGGGTCCTTCGACTTGCCTCGAGTTTCTGGGGATCGAGCTCGACTCGGAGGAGGGTTGTTTTCGTTTACCAAGAGAAAAAGTGCTTAGCTTCAGGGCATCCCTGGAGACGTGTATTAGTCAGTCTAAGGTTAAGTTGCAGCAATTACAACAATTGGTGGGACAGCTGAATTTTGCCCTGAGAGTAATACCGATGGCCCGCCCCTTTTCTCGCTCGATCGCTCAGGCCATGGTCGGCCTGAAGGAGGGTCACCATCGCACGAGGCTCTCGGCCGAGGTTCGACAGGACATGCGCATTTGGTTGGCATTTCTGGCGGATTTCAGTGGTAGAGTTGTCTGGAACAAACCGGTGGTGTCCTCCGAGGAGCTGGGGCTGTGGACAGATTCGGCAGGGAGCATTGGTTTTGGTGCCATCTTTGGCACACAATGGTCGGCTCAAAAATGGCCGTCATGGTGGCATGTTGATGGGTTGACGAGTAACATTGCTTTTCTTGAACTGTTCCCCATTCTGGTGGCCCTGAAAACTTGGCCGGAGGGGTTTAGGGATCACTCTGTGGTATTCTGGTCTGATAACATGACCGTGGTTGAGTGTATCAACAGCCAGGCGGCACGATGCAAATGGATCCTGAGGCTGCTGAAAGAAATTGTCTTGTTGTGTATGCAATTGAATGTCCTATTTAAGGCAAGACATGTGCCGGGGGTGATGAACCAAGCGGCTGATGCGCTTTCTCGTTTCCGTATGCAGGCCTTCTGGGGTTTTCGGCCCACAGCGGACCCGATGGCGGCACCCTTTCCCGAAGCTCTCTGGTCTCTCGGTGCCCCGAACTACGAAACCTCGTGGGAGAGAGTTTAGCACCCAGGACAAGGAAGGCATATGAAGGGGCGTTCCGTTCCTATTTGGCCTTTTTGGGGACTGCTGGAGGGGAGCTTTGGGGCCAGGAGGAGTGGGTAGTAAATTTCCTGCAGGCGGGCAAATCTGTGGCTACTGCCCAGAGGCATCGGGCAGCCATTTCCTTTATGGCTAGGGCTTATGGGATCCAGGACCCGACAGCGTCTTTCGTTGTACAAAAAGCGCTACGTGGGTGGCAACGCCTTGAGGGTCGCAGAATAGATGAAAGGCGCCCGATAGGTCTGGATAGGCTGGCCCTGTTATTATCTGTACTCCCGTCAACGTGTTCATCCCAGTATGAAACAGTGTTATTCCGAGCCGCTTTTGCGCTGGCATTCCATGGGGCTATGCGGGTAAGCGAACTAGTGGCGAGGAACAAGCGGGATGTGACGGGTGGACTGTGCCGAGAGCACGTTCAGGTCAGAGGGGAGACAATGTCCATCTCGTTTGTCAGGTCCAAGACCGACCAGGGTGCGATGGGGGACAGCATAATCATACAAAGGATTCCCGGGTCCTCCATGTGCCCGGTAAGTTGCGTAGAGGAATATTTAGTGCAAAGGGTGGCATCATGGGGGGGACATTGTTGCGACACGCTGACACCACCCCACTGACGAGGTTTCAGTTTCAGCGGGTGCTTGCGATGTCAATCTCCGCTGCGGGCTTGAACCCCGGCGAGTTTGGGACCCATTCCTTTCGGATAGGGGCTGCTACAGAGGCTACAGCCAGGGGTCTGAATGTCGAACAAGTTAAACGTGTGGGGCGTTGGTCCTCGAACTGTTATAAAAGGTATGTGCGGTTGCACATGTTGTGAAGCTGTAATGATGTACTCACGCTTCTTGTTTTTCTTTGGTTTTCAGTTGCGCAAGCCTACGAGGCGGGGCGGACTGGGCAGTCGACCCAACACCGGGTCAGCGGTCAGACATCACCGGCTGTGAAAAAGGAGGTGTGGGTCGTGGGCCACTCATACGTGAGGCGGGCCGCGGACGTATTCAAAGCAGGTGACATGTTTCACGTGGCTGGGGAATACGGGTACAGGGTGTCCTTCTACGGAAAGGGCGGGCTATGTATTGACCAGTTTCAATCATTTTTTGAGGGTTTGTTAGGGCGGACGAGGTCACCGCCGGCTATAGTCATAGTACATCTTGGGGGCAACGATTTGGTGTCCACTGGTAGACGACTACTTCTTGAGGCAATGCTTTCCACTGTAAGTTGGTTAGCGAGAAGAGTTCCAGGGTGCACAATCGCATGGTCCCATATGATACCGCGAAAAGTGTGGCGGGGGGCTCTTTCAGTTTCTGCTCTAAATCATTCAGTAAGGAAGATTAATAATAAAGTGAGTCGATTGTTCCGTTCAAATACACTGCATTCTATTTCGCATGGTTGTATAAAAGGGGACGGTATGTATTTGGGTGATGGTGTTCATTTGTCCCGGGTGGGGAACGAGTTACTCATAGGAGACCTGATAGCTTGGCTGGGGACTTTAAGACATGACCTTTAGGTAGGAGTGTGTGGGGGGTCCGGATAGCCGGTCAACTATCCGGCCTGTGGCGGTAAGGTCATGATCGGTGAGCACTAATTGGTAGATCCCTATGAGTGGGCGTCACCCATTACGGATGGGAGCGCTCGAGGGAGGTGGCCATTGGCCCCTCAACGGGTAGGCGGTCCCTTCTAAGGATGGGACGCCGAAAGGAAAGGAAAGGCGGTCAAGGCCCCTTCCTGGGTAGGAGGGGCTACAGCCCCCTCCTGGGGAATTTCCCGGGGCCAGGATATCTGCGACGGCAGATGTGGTAAGTTGTGTGGGGTTTGGGAGGGGGTCTACGCTACCTTCTAGATACCTCACACGAGTCCTCGAACGACCTTTAAGTGGCGTCGAGTTTATTGGGGCCCCCGTCAAGTCAAGGGAAATTGGTAGTTGCACTTGAGGTACACCTCTGTGCGGTCGCCCCTCACAAGTGAGGGGGATATTTCGGGTTTAGGGATCTTGACACCGGTTACGACCTTGCCGTTGGCCCTTAAACGTTAGGATGTACAATTTCAAAATGTCAAGTTAATGTTTTGTAGGATGTTAGTTCGGCTAGGAGAACCTTTGTATTAGAGAATATGTTAAGGTTAGCCAAACATCGCAATGTGGTAATGAAATTGTACATAATATGAAACTGTTATTTTAATGTTTTAATTTTGTTTCATATTTTAATAAATACGGCCGGGAGGGTCACTCCCTCCCGTCTTCCAAAAAGTTCAGAACTGTTTCCGGTTTCCCATCCTTGGGGAGTGTGTTGAGAGGGGGTGGCGGGTATCGCGGCCATATGGAAAGGGGCGACCATTCGGTCCCCCCGAAAGTATGGCCGAGTACCACGAGCCCCCCGGGAAGCCATTTTTGGGCGGGAGGCGAGCCTCGGCTGGTATGCCCAAAGCGGTGTAGCCGGGGCGCGCTGTTTCCCGCCCTCGAGTGGGCTGGCCTAGACACTGACGCGGCTGGCCACGCCCTAAAGGCAGGCAGGGGCGGGTGTACGCCCGCCCCGAAGACGGATAAAAGGAGCAACAAGCCAAGAACGCATCCTCTTGTTCCTGTGCTCTGAAGCTGCACCCCCTCGCTGCACGTGAGCTCGAGACGGAACGAAGAGCCAATTTTGAACCCACCCACCAGCCCCTGAGGACAGCCAGTTGTTTGAATAAAGTTTTGATGTGGTAATTCTATTTCTTGCAGGTTGTGGTGATTATCGTGTTATTCTTAATATGCAATAAAGAACGGTCAGCTACAATAAGTTTTTCAAATAAAGGAATTCTGCACTAAGTATTGATCAATAATCATACGTGAAATGGTTTATGGTTGTTTTTGTAATCGAGTAATTTAGTTAAATTGTCGTATTTATTTTTTGGTCGGGCGGTAAGGTCATGATCGGTGAGCACTAATTGGTAGATCCCTATGAGTGGGCGTCACCCATTACGGATGGGAGCGCTCGAGGGAGGTGGCCATTGGCCCCTCAACGGGTAGGCGGTCCCTTCTAAGGATGGGACGCCGAAAGGAAAGGAAAGGCGGTCAAGGCCCCTTCCTGGGTAGGAGGGGCTACAGCCCCCTCCTGGGGAATTTCCCGGGGCCAGGATATCTGCGACGGCAGATGTGGTAAGTTGTGTGGGGTTTGGGAGGGGGTCTACGCTACCTTCTAGATACCTCACACGAGTCCTCGAACGACCTTTAAGTGGCGTCGAGTTTATTGGGGCCCCCGTCAAGTCAAGGGAAATTGGTAGTTGCACTTGAGGTACACCTCTGTGCGGTCGCCCCTCACAAGTGAGGGGGATATTTCGGGTTTAGGGATCTTGACACCGGTTACGACCTTGCCGTTGGCCCTTAAACGTTAGGATGTACAATTTCAAAATGTCAAGTTAATGTTTTGTAGGATGTTAGTTCGGCTAGGAGAACCTTTGTATTAGAGAATATGTTAGGGTTAGCCAAACATCGCAATGTGGTAATGAAATTGTACATAATATGAAACTGTTATTTTAATGTTTTAATTTTGTTTCATATTTTAATAAATATGGCCGGGAGGGTCACTCCCTCCCGTCTTCCAAAAAGTTCAGAACTGTTTCCGGTTTCCCATCCTTGGGGAGTGTGTTGAGAGGGGGTGGCGGGTATCGCGGCCATATAAACAAGAGTTACTTGGAGAATGAATCTTCAAATTAAGAAGAAAGAGAGTAAAGGATGTGGAATAAGAGGTAGGGATAGAACCGGACTAAAACAACAACCCTGAGGAAAGGTGTTAAAAAAACAGTGAATGAAAGTAAAAAGGATTAAAACAAGGTGTATGATAGTGAATAAGATTAAAACATGTGGAATGACAGAGAGAAAAAACAGAATGAAGAAAAGAAGAAGTGATAGAAAAAGAATAATTGAAGCAGCAAAAAAATGAAAATAAGATAGTGTGCTTGAACTACAGAGAGAAAGCATAAAGAACAACTTGTAAAAGAGTGAAGAGACAGTGACAGTTTGTGTTAGAGAGACGGACTGAGTGAAAAGGAGTGAGGAACTGTGAGACAGAGGGACTGACAAAAGGAGTGGAAGGAGTAGAGTAAGTAAGTAATTGAAAAGGAATGAGGGAAAAAGCAAAGGAAGGAAACTGAGGGTTAAGGAAATAAAGCAGTGGAAGTAATAGAAGTTGAATGTGATAGAGATGTAAGGGAAAAAGTACTAAATACTTACTTTATAGTTGTTGTTAACTCCATCACTTATAATTTTTTTAATTTCAATCTGTGAAAGAAAGAACAAAAATTTGAAAAATATTAAAACATGTATTTAAAAAATAGAAAAGACAAGGTATAAGGTTGAAAAACATACAATTTTACAAAGAAATAAAGTTAGAGATAAAGATTCAGAAAGGAAAATAAAGTAACAGTGAAAGATAGACAGAGTCAAAAAGAAATAGAAATAGAGTAAATTACTAAGTGAATAAAAAGGAGGATAGATTCAGTGACAGAAAAGAAGGATAGAAGAGAAACATAAACTAAAGATGTGTAAGATACTAAAAGAATGTGAGTAAGGTAAACTAAATAAGGAAAGGGTGAATAAGGAAAAGGTAGTGAGGAAGAGAGGGGACACAGAAAGTGAAGGAAAGAGTGTCAGATACAGACTGAGTGAAGCAACAAAGAAAGATAAATGAGTGAAGATGAGTTATACTAACTGATTGCAACAAAAAAGGAGAACCCAAAATTATTTAATTTCGAAAACAAAAGGGAGAAAAGATGGAAAAGGGAAGCGACGCAGAGGGTCTAAAAGCTAGAAAATGGTGCATGAGAAAAAAGAAAAAAGCAGAGTTGGAATAAGGAAACAAAGGTTGAAAGATAAGTGGAGTTAGAGAACAAGGGTGAAAGAGAATAAAACAAAAGGCAATGTGAGTATGTAAAGGGAATTGATATAAGGTAGTAAAAGACAAATGAGCATGAGACAAGATGAGTACAAATTTAAAATCACAATACAAAATATAGAATTAATTATACATGTTAAATGGTTTATTTTTGCTGTTCTCAGAATATATCAAATTTCACTGAAAACAGCGAGTTGAAGGTATTCATCATATAACAGTGGGGAAAAAAAACACAATCAAATTGATTGTGTTTAAAAAACCCATATAATATAACAAATCAGAAATCAGAACTCATCAAAAGTACACTTACTTTCCATGACGTCGAATGATATGCGATGAACAGCTTATACTCTGTTGTGCTCTAAAAAATCCGTGCCCGCCACTTTCTGAAAGAAAAGCTCTTTCTTTCTGAGTAATATGTTAGAAACAATAAATGACTTTTTGCTCTCTACCACACTTCTCCTCACGGCCAAATCGTGTAAGAGCCAATTTAATCTCTTCGAATTCCTCAAAGCAAATACCGTCATTTTCTTTTTCCCCGACTTTCAGAAAGAAAACGTCCAAAATCACTTTCACAATCTTGTACTAATAATATCTCCCATTCTAGTTTACTAATGTTTCACATTTCCTATAACATTAATACCACTTACTATGAGGCACACTTACACTACCTGTATGACTTTTCCAATTTTTTCATTCTCTTGATCTCAGTTACTAACAAAGCAATTTTAAACAACAGAGTAAATCATATCAACTCTTTGAATCATTATAGACCAGTTATGTATCTCTATGACTACTTTACATTTTAATTTATTATGATCACTCTAATTCACAAAGCAATTTAAAACAGCAGACTAAAATTTATCAACTACTCCAATCTTTGTAGGCCACTTTCCTTCCCCAAAATTTTGGTTTTAAAAACACTAGGTAAGAATTTTTTAAGTCAAACGGTAAACGTTTTTTGAAAGTTAAAACAGAATCATTGCAGAATGACCAGCCGTTTCCAGATTTTAAATAAGCTGTGTAATGTCCTGAACTTGTTGAAAGACCGTCATCATATATCATTGCTGCAGTTACAAAAGTCCTTCCTGATATTGACAACTGCGAAGCCACAACATTTTTAATTAAAGTTGTCAATTTAGTTCCATCAGACCTACATCGTTGGAACATTAATATGACATACTGGCCATAACTTCGTATAAATAATGTGGACAGCATTGCAGACTTACATTGGCTACACTCCATGTTTTGATCGGCTGCTTTTACTAGCTTATTAAAGGATACTGATTTACTGTCAGGCAAAGTGAAATATATAAATCTTTCTGAGTCTACACTAGTAGTACTTGGTAGCCTACAGTTCTCGCAGTCATGCTGCCATTGTAAGAAAGGCCAAACAGATAATCTACATCTACACCTTCATCTTGCAAAACATCAAGCATATACATTAAAAACTCCTGACAATCCTGCTGAATATTTTGAGAGAATTGCGTTTGACCTGAACATTTGTCTAAGAGATTTCGAATTTCAGATACACTTTCTATTTTTCTTCTATCAGTGCTACATTTCTCTAACACAGAATTTAACATACAGCAAAATCTTTGATCCGAATTGACCACAATCTGTTCTTTTAATGTTTCTAGAGAAAAGACAACATTAACCACTACATTAGCATAGCAGTTGACACCAGAACTATTTTCAAATTGAAAACCAACTACATCTTGAACAGCATCCATTTTCTTTCTGCTTACAATTTCGGATTCATCGACTTTTCGTGTTTTTGCTACAACCTCCCTACTATTGGTCACATTTGTTCGTTTCCGGCCTACCACACGTTTTTCAAACAAAGGATATTGAGGCAAATGTGGCGCATACTCTCTTCTTAACCTATTGTATTCCATAACACAATCTAGATCTGCACAAATATTTGTCTCATCACACTCAATCAAGTACAATCCAGATAAAGTTCTGACTCGTGATAATGCCACATAAGCCATACCCTCCTTGAACACAGAACTGCCAATATTCACCAAAGCACTGTCTACACTTAAACCTTGCGATTTATGGATTGTCACCGCATATGCCAAGCAAACAGGAAACTGCTTACGGCAAACATATAAGTCTTTAACAAGGAAAAACCTAGCAGAGCAACGACCAATTTGCTGTACATCCTCAATGCCATCAAATTTAATTTTTATAAATTCAATTCCATCTCTATTTCTGTATTTCTCAAAATCAACAACATTACCCGTTGATCCATTTGCCAGACCTCTTTCAACATTTAAATTCCTTCTCAAAATGATACAGCAATTTAAGCACACATTCAAAGTCTTTTCAAAACCCGCAGTTTTAGATATAGTCTTCTCTAATGAATCCAATTTAGATTTCAAATTTTCAGACAAAATAATTGTTGCTCCCATATGCTCAATTCTGTCAATAGCTTCCAGTTTCACTATGTCTTGGTTTTCTAAATTCAACATTTTGTTGTTGAAGATGTAACATTCTTGCAGAGTTGGCATCAAACATATCCCAGATTTCTTCTCAGTAATTTTCTGAAAAATATTCTCTGGCAGAACGTCTTCATCTGGATACAAATTTGACAATAATCGTGCATGTAAAGCTTCCTTCCCATGCTCAGTCACTTTTCCAATTCTAACATCTTGTAGAATATTCTTATAATCTTCATCCTTCGCCTGACGCATATTTTCACTCAGTTCAGCATAATTGAAGTTTAACCATATATTAACGTTGCCAATGCTCCCTAGGCACTTCCTGGTATCTTCATGCGTCAGTAGTTTAAACACTGGTTGTCCTTTCACTGGTGTCAGCTGCAGAAGATCACCGAAAACAATGATGTGTTTGCCACCAAATCACACATCATACTCTGTTTTAAGAACTTCTTGCATTCTCAAATGCACAAAGGCAAGCATGACATTGGAAACCATGCTTACTTCGTCAATGATAAGAAGTTTCATCTTCTTTAGGACTCCTGAAACTTCACAACAAGCATCTCCAGATAACTTGTGGTATTGTAATTTGTTATCATGCTCCACTGGCAGCATCAGTTGACGATGCAAAGTAATACCTTTAATGTTATGTGCCTCCAGACCAGTTGGAGCGGTGACAACACAAGACAGCAATGACTCAGTCCTTTTCTGCAAATAACATGAAATTGCTTTAATGAGGAAACTTTTTCCAGTTCCTGCTTCTCCACTCACGTACAGTCGGACAGGCTTCAAGGACGTACATGAGCACTGTTTCTTCTCATGACTTAATCCATGATCAATTTGGTTGGTAACTTCGTCATATATTTTCCTCTGCTCAACGTTGAGTTGTCTTTCCAAATCTTCTAAGTTAACCGCATCTTCCTGAGCATGTGCCATGGCTCTTTCCACTTCAATCATGGCAGTGGCAGCTTCATTTTCGATAACTGGTCCTCCTAGTGGATCCTGACTCAATGAAGTGGAACTCTGACTGTCCTGAGAACTGTCTCCAGCAATCTCGGCTGCAATTGTTGCTTCCTGCTCAATTTCTGAATTCAACATTTCTAGATATTTTGGAAAAAGAGGACATTCTATGGACTCCTTGGCTGCATTGAAAGAATCTTCATAACAGAGGAAATCTCCAAGCAGTTCCTCTTCTGCACGCCAAGGCTTGAAAAGTTGCAAAAGAGCTAAATAGAAAAACTCTTTTCTTTCAGGAGATTCGCAATTCAATTTTCGATGATTAACCAATTGGCATTTTCTTTGCTTGACCAGACATCCCTCACTTACAATTACAGCATACACTCCTTTATCAATATCTTCTTTGATGTTCCTCTTGAATATGTAATTTTGTAGAACCTCATACAGACAAACATTCTCGAGATGACTGCTTCTATTTGGATAATATGTATCCAACATGTTGGTCTTCAAAATATCTGTACTGTTTGTCTCCTTCTCCGCCAAATACTCAATTTCCCGTACAGGTTTCAGAACTCGATTACGTGTTGCAGCAAGACCAAGACTCACCCAAATTATACTCCTAGATTTGGCATAGAGACTTGCTGAAGATAACCGATCAGAACATTCGTATGCTCCGATTTCTCGATGCGACAACATCTTTAGACTGAAACTGTACAACTTCTTACTGAGGCTCTTTTCATGTGAAATGTCATCCCACATATCCTTCAGTTCTGTCTTTTCTTTTTTTGTGATATAAGACGTCACATACCGAGCCACAGCCATACAGTTGTCAGCCACAAACTGTATATCCATGTTGGCATTCCACATGGACAAAATCACTGGGTTGTAGTCGTTGATGTACTTGGAGTCTTCGTTTCTTTTTAAATTGTATGTATTTTTGGGTGACTTCCTCGTCACATTATGTCGCAGCGAAGACATCAAATTGTTCACTCTTCCTTCAGATATCACTGATCGTGGAAACCCAAAACGACATTTTGTATAGAACTTGTTCTTGTTTCTAAATTTACGACGACAGTACTTTCCACAACAATGGTTTTGAAAGCGTAAAACTTGTTCTCTTAAACTTTTGTCTTCCTTTGTCTTTGGAACAGCACATGTAGAATACTGTTCTATGAAACTCATCACTAAGTCATCCGGATCTGTTCCAAATTTGGGTGCATCTTTGATCCATAGCAGCATATGCATATGTGGAGCACCTCTTGCTTGATACTCCTTTCTCCAGAAGAAATCCAACACCTCTCCAAGAGGTGGATTTTTCTTGTTCATAATGAAAGACATCATAGCTTCAAATCTATGATTGAAGTACCTGCATACATTGACTGGATCCAAAGAGCACAGTTCTCCGGGTGTCTTGAATTCGATATTTTCAATGTTTCCATTTGCCTCTCGTAGAAATTCAAGTAAGTCTTCCCAGCCATACTCGGCACAGCGGAGAGTGAGGAACCATGTGGGAGTTCCTAAGTTCCTCAGCATACATTTTAAGTCACCATGACGACGGTACCAATACTCATTAGTACCACGCTGACATGCCATGAGATTAATCAGGTGAGAATCCAAAATACTGTCTTGCACATTGACTTTATCCATAAACTCCCTTGCCGAGATATTTTGCAACTGTACACCCCTTTTCAGGATGTGGTTCACTGCATAAGACAGTCCAGACCGATCACTTTCATACAGTAGATGAAACAAATAGGGAATGCATCGACGAAACCTAGGATCTTCTGCATACAATCGTAAAGTCCGGTATTCAGAAGCAGGAATTTGATCAGGTCGCTCATCATATCTTCCTCCTCGACCTGTTGGAAATACCTGTGGGAAACACTGAGCTTCCAAACTTTCCTCCCAAACACTAATGGGACTCCCCTTGACTTGTTTCATTGAAACAACTCAATAGCATTCCCCATGACTTCTTTAGAATGCAAAGGATGAACACTATAATGTTCATATATTTCTTCATTTTTAGAGGCATCTACATTCTCTATTTGTCCAGTACACAAATCGGTGTCCTCTTCTTCACTTAGTTCATCTTCTGCAACACATACATTCTTGTAGTACTCATTGTTTTTCATCTAATACAACGTTGCTTTTTTGACTTTCCTAACATCCACTAAATCTTGCCAGATTGTCTTACTCTTTGTCGGAACCCCATTAACTAGGATAACCAGAGGTTCCTCTTCCACTTTGTCTACACCAATTTTATCAATATTTTTCTTCAAATCCAGAGGCAAATAAACAACTCTTCCCTTTAATCCTCTCTGTAAATCTGAAGGAGGCAATTTCCCTGTCTTAGGCTCCATTCGAACAATAGCCTGAAAAGGATGAACACTTTGAATCAAAATAGA
This sequence comes from Lissotriton vulgaris, assembly GCF_964263255.1. Lineage (NCBI taxonomy): Eukaryota > Metazoa > Chordata > Amphibia > Caudata > Salamandridae > Lissotriton > Lissotriton vulgaris. Next base: position 33,635 of record NW_028241836.1, on the reverse strand, counting down.
TTCATAAGTATTTAAATCCTTCAGTTCAGAAGGAATGTCAACCAATTCCAGATTATTATGAACCGCTCTAGCAGGCATCCGGTTTTGATTTAATTTGTTAAAACAATAAGTACACATACGTTGATCTGATCCCAAATCAAAACGATGTTCTACCATCAAGTATGTTGAAAAATCCTTCCATTCACTATTGTTTACCATTTCACTTTTTGTATATAAATCCACTAACTTACTCTGATTCTTATAATAAGTCCGTCGACAACACAAACAAGTGAAATTAGGCCTCCCACTTGATTTCACCATAAACGTGGAAATTTCCTTGTGAAACTTATCTGTACTGAAAATTTGTACACTCTCTTCCACATTACCTTCTTCTACTGGGTCAATTTCAACATTGTTCTCTTTACTTGCAAAGTAACAAAACTCAATTTCTTCACAAATATTCTTCACATCTACTTCAGAACCATGCAAAAGAGCAGTGCTTAATTGTTTAAGCATAATTGCTGGACTCTTAGCATAATACAACATTCTAACTAATTTCCTCACTTTATTATGATGCACTGCTAGCATCCTGAAATGATGAAAAACACTCTGGCATACTCTCCTGGAAAGACAAGCCAGTGAATGACCATGCAAACCTGTCACTTCTCTCACATTGCAAGGATCTAATTCTTGCAAAAACTTCATTTTCTGTTTTAAACTTTTCTTATTAAATGTCCGTACAAAATCACAAAGCAAATTGATGGAATCCTGTTGCACACTGCATATACTACTACACTTCCAGGTGTACACTGGTCCCTTAGGACGTCTTCCTAAAACTTCATTACCTAACACCTCTTCTGCCTCTGTTGACACAAGTTTTTCTTTTTCAACCGGACAACCGTCTTTCACCTCATAAGCTCGACCACTGGTGTCAACTGCATGCACCAAATCATTGTCCTGGAAATAACTCTCCTCATTAAAAAATGCCTCACAACTTGAACTATGCATCCATTCTCCTGAAAAAACTTCACAAAAATTACTACGATTAACTGTTCTCTTCCATCTACTATTTGATTTGAAATCATAAATTGCCTTGTTTAGTTTCCTAATTCTATTGATTATCAAAATAAATAACTGTTGCTTAATTTCAAAAGCCTGATCAATAATTTTCTCTACATTTTTCTTTCTCTTATAAAAAGCCACTTTCTGTTGACCTTTCTTAATATTTTTTAACAAATTGCCAATTATCCTGTTGCAGAACATTCGTCTACGAATGTCTCTAAACAAATTCCTCCTTCTACTACCATGCACAGAGTTATCTCCTGCTCTAGCAGTAACATTTTTGAGAGACTTTTCCTTCCCGTTTAAATTGGCTCTCTTTTTCTGAAGTAAAACATGTTCTGTAGTGATACTTTTTGTTCTGCAAATGGTTCTTAAAAAAGATTTTGTCCTTACCCGGAGTTTTTTTAATCACTTGACAACTTTTTATTGTAGAGGACTGCTGCAATGCTTTACCAAGGTGGGGTATAAGTCGCGTTGCTTCTTTTCTTCTCCTTTGCCTTGAGGGCATGTTTGAATTTTTCAAAAAATCTTGAGTTGAATCTGTGGTAAATTAAAAAAAAAAATTATTAAATACTATTACCAAACAGTAAATCAATAACAGTAAGCAAACAATTAACACACTAGATGTCAATTCTACCTATGGTAATTTAGCAGCATAGACAGAATATGTACTGCTAAAGTTTCATAGCCAGTATGGGGCATACTTACAAAGCCTTTGAGCCATTTTAAGTCAAAAAACACATTTTTAAAACACATCAAGTAACTAAATTATTCTCCCAGATTCATGGGGCAAGTGACTTAAACTGGCCTAACACACATGGGGGCGTATTTACAAGGCCCTTGTACCACTTTTGCGACACTATTAACATGGAGAAAATAACGTGAAAGTGGCTCAAAGGCCTTGGAAATATGCCCCATGCTGGCTATGAAACTCTAGCAGTACATATCAAAAAACCTAAATGACTCCAAGAAACGTTTTTAAACACATCAAGTAAGCAAATTTTTCTCCCCCATTCATGGGGAAGTGACTTAAAATGCCCTAACACACATGAGGGTGTATTTACAAGGCATACTAGTCTCTATCTAAATTAAATGAATCTTTTCTCTCCTTAGCAAATGCTTTTTGAATTTCAAAACAGTCTCAGACACACACCAATTTTTCTTTAGCAGAGCAAAGGGTATACACTCCAGAGGCTGCAACTAGATTATTCTCACAACTTCATGGGGAAGTGACCTAAAATTCCCTAACACACATGAGGACGGATTTACAAGGCCCTTGCACCACTTTTGCGTCACTTTTAACATGGGGAAAATAACGTGAAAGTGGCTCAAAGTCTTTATAAATATGCCCCTTGCTGACTATGAAACTCTAGCAGTACATATCAAGAAACCTAAATGACTTCAAGAAACGTTTTTAAACACATCAAGTAAGCAAATTATTCAACACCATTCATGGGGAAGTGACTTAAAATGCCCTAACCCACATGAGGGCGTATTTACAAGGCATACTAGTCTCTATCTAAATTAAATGAATCTTTTTTCTCCTTAGCAAATGCTTTTTGAATTTCAAAACAGTCTCAGACACACACCAATTTTTCTTTAGCAGAGCAAATGGTATACACTCCAGAGGCTACAACCAGATTATTCTCCCAGATTCATGGGGGAGTGACTTAAAATGCCCTAACACACATGAGGGCGGATTTACAAGGCCCTTGCACCACTTTTGCGTCACTTTTAACATGGGGAAAATAACGTGAAAGTGGCTCAAAGTCCTTATAAAGATGCCCCATGCTGACTATGAAACTCTAGCAGTACATATCAAGAAACCTAAAAGACTTCAAGAAACGTTTTTAAACACATCAAGTAAGCAAATTATTCTCCCTGAATCATTGGGCAAGTGAAATATTTGTTTAAAGAAGCAGACACCATTTTTTCCTTCTCATAAATTTAAAAAGCATTCCTTTTCCCTAAAAACGATTTTCAAGTCATAATTTGAAAACACAGCACAGCTCCTATGTACAAGCACACCCTATCAGTACTAATACTTCACATTATCTCCAATTACAATTTCTCAAAGAAACAAAATCTTTTTGTAAAACACTTGACACAAAGCAACATTTTAAATACACAACTTTCTTCCTAATTTTCTCCCTAAAGCATACTAGTCTCTATCTAAATTAAATGAATCTTTTCTCACCTTAGCAAATGCTTTTTGAATTTCAAAATAGTCTCAGACACACACCAATTTTTCTTTAGCAGAGCAAAGGGTATGCATTCCAGAGGCTGCAACCAACAATGGCACAGAAATGCTGTAATTCATCACACATATCTCTCATGTCACCCAATCAAAACTCTTCCCTCACTTTTTTCAAATCAACACCCTTCCCCCCTCTGCCCTTTCTGCCTTTTTTCCATAGCAACTACCTCCTGAAAGACCTCTCATGTTTACAAGTTCACACAACAATGTTTCAAATGAACTCTGAACTCTCAGTACACCTGCTTATCCAGTGCAATGTTTCTTAAAATGATTTTTTCTTAACCATTCGAATTACATCTTTCAAAGAACACATCCATGCACCCTAACTTTCTGTTTTCAGCAATCAAAATCCACCAATCACTGCTACTGAATCATTAGCACTGAAACTCCACAGTTTTTTTCATTACAAACTCCTACTGTTTCAACTGCCATTTCATTCCCACACTTCATCTGACTGCAGCAGAACCTCCTCTCACCATGTTTTCTGTCTGGATTCTTGGACATAGCTACATCCACTGGGCTCACAGGTATGCTGATAACAGAAATTTACACAACCTCAATTTACAAAATGTGGAAATCAACTGGATTGGCCAGCGAGGATTGAGATGTCACCAATTGATACCATTGGTGAAAACCTTTTTGCATTTGCCAATCCCTGACCTCATAATAGTGCACTGTGGAGGAAATGATTTGGGCACTTTGACTGGGGTAGGTCTGGAAATGCTTTTAAAGGACACCTTTGAGCAATTGATGGCACTTTTTCCTCAAACTGCCTTGGTATATTCCAATATATGCCAACGACAGAAATGGAGGTGGTCCAATCAATTTTGTCCACAAATTGAGAAAGCGAGGAAGCATGTAAATAAGTCTGTTTCAGCTTACATGAGAGACCATGGAATGGGCTCCATCTACAACAATAACTTGCGTTACTACATGCAAGATATCTACAGAGAAGATGGTGTGCACTTCACAGATGAGGGGAACAGAGTTTTCATCCAGAATTTAAGACTGTGTATTGGTACATACTTATAAGTACCTAAATCTTCCACAGACCCAAAAGCTCTTTTCAGAGCTAACCTAAGTATGATTACTCTATATAAATTTTAAATGTAACTTTTTTTTTACTAATTTTCACGATTTACGCTTTCCGGGCGCTAACCGCGCGAAAATTAGATTTTTTTTTCTTTTTTGGACATATATGGGCCTCTTCATCCACCCTCACAAAACCTAGGGGTCAGTATATGTCTCCCTTGCCCCCTTTTACACAAACCCAGCATTGTTTATCATCCATCTTGTGTCCAAATTAGACCTTAACGCAAGATGGCGGACTCCCGTTACGCTACAGGTAAGCTACCCGGTTCGCGTACTGGGAAGCGCTTCCACAGCGAAAAACCGAATTTTTTTTATTTTTTATTTTTTTGCCCACGGGCCCTTTAATAGCCCCCACATCAATCCTAGAGGGTCAAGAGGGGTCTACCTTGCACCCTTTCATTCATTTTCCCCTTCGTTTATTTCCACCTCTTGTCTCTCGATCCTACTGAGAGACAAGATGGTGGCCGCTCCGAACTGTTTAGAATGTTCACAGGCACCAGGGAGCCAATCCGCTTCTCCACGCGAAGTTCCGTTACGAGTCTGGTACGCGAACAGGGGAGCTAACCGGGACGCTGTCACAGATATATATATTTTTTTGAACGTTAATTTCTCAAAATCCACTGGAGCACATATCTTGAGACCTAGCAAAGGCACATCGGGCTACCAGTCCCTACAATTTTGCCAAGTTTCATAAAAATCCATTCAGCCGTTCGAGCTAAAAGTGAGTCCAACCGCCCTATGGAAATTAACATGGGGAAAACACGTTTTGGGACCCCCCTTTTTACTCGGCCCCCACTTCACGAAACCCCCCCAAACTTTCAGGGGACGCTCAATGTGCCATTTTCCTGAAAATTTCAGCCAATTCCGTCCTTCAACTCCAAAGTTATTCAACATAGAATTTTCAGAAATCCCTATTCAAAAAAATCCTAACTATATATACCTACTGGCGACCGCCAGTAGGTAATATATATATATATATATATTCAATGAAAAAACCATAGGTTATAGACCATATATAGTTAGGAATTAGCATTTACAAAACCTTATTTTACTCGCACAAAACCATTGAAATTCCATATATAGTTAGATGCGCTAACTATATATCGCGCACCCGCAATCCACTGCTGATGATGTCACATATTACATCATTCATGACATGGTCAGTGACATCACTGATGACATCACTGATGACATCTCAAATGACATCACTGATGACATCACTGATGACAACTCAAATGACATCACTGATGACATCTCAAATGACATCACTGATGACATCACTGATGACAACTCAAATGACATCACTGATGACATCTCATTTGTCATCACTGATCACATCACTCATGTGTTAATACGATGAACCTCTACAGACTCTGATATATCCTTAGATACACTCAGTGAAAACAGACACTCACAGATTGTCACTCATCCATGGAGTTACTCATACACCTAGACAGTCATACAAAGAATCAATCACACCTCCAATTCCTCAACTATACAGTTATACACACCTTACTTATTGAAGCATATTCTAACACATATTTACTCTCTTATATAATCCCTAATAAAAGTTCACAATGATCCATACAGCCATTCACACATTCACTGGCTCTAATGCACAGTTATTTATATATGTTAACTCTCACATGTACTGTGTTTTACATATGTACTTACTTTGACATGTAGCACTGAGATATCCATTCACTCACCAATACACTCATGCACACAGTCAACCACCCATACAGCTGTTTCCACATGCACTTTTGAAACCATACATCTAGTGAATCAACTGCTCACACATCTATGCACAGAGTCACACACCTCCCAGCCACTCACACATATACTCAGTCTCCCATACAAATACTTGAGCAACCAATCAATAACCCATATAGTTATTCATATAGCTACTGATCAACACATGCAGCACTTAACAGCACAACAGATATAATGATGCACAAACTAATATAGTTTATTCACTAACCCATGCACTCAGTGAGACACATTTAATCACTCCCTCATACAATCAGTCATGCACCTACTAAATCCTTCATCCAGACATTTATACATCCACTCATTCTTCAATATGTAAGACATATTTTAACTTTACAGAAACATACAGTCACTGGATGTTGTGATCAGTGATGTCATCAGTGATGTCACTGACCATGTCATGAATGATGTAATATGTGACATCATCAGCAGTGGATTGCGGGTGCGCGATATATAGTTAGCGCATCTAACTATATATGGAATTTCAATGGTTTTGTGCGAGTAAAATAAGGTTTTGTAAATGCTAATTCCTAACTATATATGGTCTATAACCTATGGTTTTTTCATTGAATTTCAATGGTTTTTTGAAAGCTAATATTTGTATCTGTAAAATGTATTATTCTTTAAATCATAAAATATATTGTACATGTTTTTTATACATTTTTTTTTAAAAAAAAATTTGTTCCGCTCCTAGTCCGCGAACTGGTCAGCTTCCCGTTAGCTGAATTCAAAGCCGCGACTTGGTGCGCGAGCCGGTAATCGTTCCTTAAGCGTAACTGTTACGTTATCATGACGTTTTGCGTTGTCGCGTAATACGTTATCCGACGCGCCAAGTTAGCGGACCCGGAAGCGGATTGGATAGTGGCGCAAAGCGCGAAACGTAAAGACAGCAGGTCATGTGACTCGATAATAACACTTTTCATTAGTTCATTTCACTTTTGGTTTCCTAATGATGTAATACTAGGTCATGTGACCTAAAAATAACACTATTCATTGGTTCAGAACTTTTGCTTTTCCCAAATCATGTAAACCCCTCCTTCTTTCCTCACTCTGACTTTCATCTTGGTGAGAGAAAGACCATTTACCTACAATTGAGCAATGGCTTCTGTACTTGCTGCAGCTGGTGGACCCCCACCACCACCTCCACCTCCTCATAAGAAGAGAGGACCACCAAGTCAATTTACCTCCAACAGAGAGCAGGAAGAGGAGGAAGAAGAAGAAGAGGATCCACATCAACAACAATTTATCCCAGAGTTGCCCCGTGTTTCAAAGAGAAAAACTAGTTTCATCTGGCAGTTTTTTTCCATCCCTCCAGGGGAGAAGAAGGTGAATGCGAAATATGTCACCTGCCTCATCTGTGATTACAGATTGTCAAGAGGCACAGAGAAGAAATATAGTATGGGCAACTATACTATGCATCGACATATGACCAGGTGGCATCCCTTGAACTACAGCCGGGCTGAGTTAAGGGACCTACAAGACAATCCCCCGACAACTCCTGTGGCCAGATCTACCTCATCAATGTCTTTGTCAGGAAGAGAGGCACAGGAAACTGTGCCAAATATTCAACCAAATTTCCAACATATGAGGTTTACTTGTATATATTGCGGTGCAATGTTGTCGTATGGGAACATGAGCATCAATTTGATTAATATGGTGTTCGAAAACCATAAGTGCCCTAATGCACCCAAGAAGTAATTTTTTTTTTGCTCCTGTTGAGCCGTTTTCAATGCCTGTTTTTTTGTTGTTTCCCCTCCATAAAAAACACAAAAAAAACATAAAACTGTTCTAAAAATACAAAAAAATCAAAAAATGTTCAGAAAAAAAAAAAAATATATAAAACAACAAAAACAAAAAAAAAAAGTTCTTTTCAGAACTACCTCCCCTTTCAAATAAAATTGCTAGAATGTTTATCACTCTGGCAAGCTCTATTTCTTTTGGTTCGCTTCAAGTTCGCTGACCGGTTCGCGAACTTTAAGCGAACTAAAAAAATATTTTTTTTAAAAAAAGAAGAGTTAGTATAAGGGAAGTAAACAGAGAATAATGTAAAAAGAAAGACAGCTATAGAGAGTAAATGAGAGATAGTGTCAGTGACATCATCAGCAGTGCATTGCGGGTAAAAAGAGTAGAAAACATTTACCTTATGATTCTTGTTACCTTTTTAAAATATTTTTTCATACTTTCAATCTGTAAAACAGAGAACAAACATTTCCAAAAATATTAAAACATGTATTTAAAAATTAGAAAAGACAAGGGAAAAGGTTCAAAAACAAACAGTTTTTCAACAACTTTGACATTTACAGAAGTCTCTGCTTCTCTACGTCCCCTACACAATCCTAAATATATATATTTTACAAAAAACTGTATCTTGATGTTGAAGATGTAAAGCCATCATAAAATTGTCTCTAATATTTTAAATGATAGTTTCAGGATGCAAATAAGATGTCTGCTTTGAAGAGCTTTCTTTGAGGTGAGGCCTATTCCTTTTAAAAAAAACAGTACCCGGAAATACAGCACTATAAGCATTAAAATTGACACTTACAAAAGACTCAGTTTTTCCATATCTACCTCACATTTCTAAATGTATATCATAAGTACAAACAGAAGAACATTAATTATACATGTTAAATGGTTTATTTTTGCTGTTCTCAGAATGTATCAAATTTCACTTAAATCAGTGACTTGAAGATATTCATCATGTAACAGCGGGGAAAAAAAAACACAATCAAAATGACTGTGTTTAAAAAACCCATACAACCTAAGAAATCTGATTTCAAAACTCCTTAAAATTAACTTACTTTCAATGACGTCGAAGGATCTCCTATGAACAGCATCCACTCTGTTGTGCTATAAATATTTTCAGCCCGCCACTTTCTGAAAGAAAACCTCCATCGATACGAAAAATATGTTACATAGAAAAAAAGACTTCTCTCATTCTATCACATGTTTCCACTAGGCCAAATCATGTTGCCGCGATTCGCAAGTCTTGTAATTCTTCCAATCAAATCCCGACATTTTCTATTTTCGCAACTTGCAAAAAGAAAACATTTGAGATTATTTTCACAATCCTGGACTACTAATATCTTACTCTTCTTTGTCACTCATGTTCTCCTTTTCCTATGACACTGATACTGCTTACTATGAAGCAGACTTACTTGCATCAGGTTTATATAGTCGGATTTTACAAAATAACATTATAATTAAAAGTTTTGGACCAATAATCTAGACAGCATTGCAGACTTACATTCCCTCAACTTGATGAACCTTTTCCAATTCTTCACAGGAAATCTCGAGATTCTTTCTTTAAAATTTTGGTTTTAAAAACACCAGGTAAGAATTTTTAAGGTCAAACAGCAATTTTTTTTTGAAACTTACAACGGAATCATTGCAGAATGACCAGCCGTTTCGAGACTTTAAATAAGCTGTATAATGTCCTGAAGTTGTTGAAGGACCATCGTGATAGATAATTGCTACAGTTACAAAAGTCCTTCCTGATATTGAAAGCTGAGAAGCCACAAAATTTTTTATTAAAGTTGACAATTTTGATCCATCAGGCCTACATCGTTGGATCATTAAAATGACATACTGTCCATATCTACGTATAAGTAATGTTGACATCATTTCAGATTTACATTGGCTACACTCCATGTTGTGATCCGCTGCATTTACTAGCTTATTAAAGGAGACTGATTTACTGTCTGGCAAAGTTAAATATATAAATCTTTCTGAGTCTACACTAGTAGTACTTGATACCCTACAATTCTCGCAGTCATGCTGCCATTGATAAGAAAGCCCAAACAGGTGATCTACATCTACACCCTCAACTTGCAATATATCAAGCATATACATTAAAAACTCCTGACAATCTTGCTGATTATTTTGAGAGAAGTCTGTTTGACCTGAACATTCATCTAACAGATAACGAACTTCAGACACACTTTCTACTTTTGTTCGATCAGTGCTACATTTCTCGAAAACAGAATTCAACAAACAGCATAAAATTTGTTCAGAATTCAACAGAATCTGTTCTTTTAAACTCTCTAGTGAAAAGAGAACATTAACCACTACATTTGCATAGCAGTTGACACCAGAACTGTTTTCAAATTGAAAACCGACAACATCTTCAACAGAATCCACTTTCTTTCTGCTAACAATTTTCGGTTCATTGACTTTTAGTCTTTTTGCAACAACCTCCCTACTATTACTGCTATTTCTACGTTTGCGGCCTACCACACGTTTCTCAAACAAAGGATATTGAGGCAAATGTGGCGCATACTCTCTTCTTAACCTATTGTATTCCTTAACACAATCTAGATCCGCACAAATGTTTGTGACATCACAGTCAATCAAGTACAATCCCGATAAAGTTCTAACTCGTGACAATGCCACATATGCCATACCCTCCTTGAACACAGAACTGCCAATATTCACCAATGCACAGTCTACACTTAAACCTTGCGATTTATGGATTGTCACCGCATATGCCAAGCAAACAGGAAACTGTTTACAGCGAACATATAAATCTTTAACAAGCAAAAACCTAGCAGAACAACGACCAATTTGCTGTACTTCCTCAATGCCATCAAATTTAATTCTTAAAAATTCTATTCCATCTCTATTTCTGTATTTCTCAAAATCAACAACATTACCCATTGATCCATTTACCAGACCTCTTTCTACATGTAAATTCCTTCTCAAAATAATTCGGCAATTTAAACACACATTCAAAGTCTTTTCAAAACCCGCTGTTTTAGATATAGTCTTCTCTAATGAATCCAATTTTGATTTCAAATTGTCTGACAAAATAATTGTTGATCCCATATGCTCTAATTTGTCGATAGCTTCAAGTTTCACAATCTCTTGCTTTTCTAAATTCAACATTTTGTTGTTGAAGATGGCACATTCTGCAAGAGTTGGCATGAGACATATCCCGGATTTCTTCTCAGTAATTTTCTGAAAAATATTCTCAGGCACAATCTCTTGTTTGGGATATAAATTTGACAGTAATCGTGCATTTAAATGTTCTTTCCCATGCTCAGTCACTTTTCCAATTCTAATATCTTGTAGAATATTCTTGTAATCTTCATCCTTTGCCTGACGCATATTTTGATGCAGTTCTGCATAATTGAAGTTTAACCATATATTGACGTTGCCAATGCTCCCTAGGCACTTCCTGGTATCTTCATGCGTGAGTATTTTGAACACAGGTTGACCTTTTACTGGTGTCAGCTGCAGAAGATCTCCGAAAACAATGATGTGTTTCCCACCAAATAACACATCATATTCAGTTTTAAGTACTTCTTGCATTCTCAAATGCACAAAGGCAAGCATGACATTGGAAACCATGCTTACTTCGTCAATGATAAGTAGTTTCATTTTCCTCAAGACTCTTGAAACTTCACAGCAAGCATCTCCAGATAACTTGTTGTATTGTAATTTGTTGTCATGCTCCACCGGCAGCATCAGTAGACGATGCAAAGTAATACCTTTAATGTTATGTGCTGCCAGTCCAGTAGGAGCGGTGACAACACAAGACAGCGATGACTCAGTCCTTTCCTTCAAATAACAAGAGATTGCTTTAATGAGGAAACTTTTTCCAGTTCCCGCTTCTCCACTCACGTACAGTCGGACAGGCTTCAACGATGTACATGAGCATTTGTTCTTCTCATGACTTAATCCGTGCTCAATTTCCGTGGTAACTTCATCATATATTTTCCTCTGCTCAACGTTGAGTTGTTTTTCCAAGTCTTCTAAGTTAACTGAATCCTCCTGAGCATGTGCCATGGCTCTTTCCACTTCATTCATAGCAGTGGCAGCTTCATTTTCGATAATAGGTCCTCCAAGTGGATCTTGACTCAATGAAACAGAACTCTGACTGTCCTGAGAACTGTCTCTAGCAATCTCGGCTGCAATCGTTGCTTCCTGCTCAATTTCCAAAGTTAGCATTTCTTGATATTTAGAAAAAGCAGGACATTCTATGGACTCCTTGGCTGCATTGAAAGAGTCTTCGTAACAGAGGAAATCTCCAAGCAGTTCCTCTTCTGCACGCCAAGGCTTGAAAAGTTGCAAAAGTGCTAAATAAAAAAACTCCTTTTTTTCTGGAGATTCACCACTCAATTTTCGATGGTTTACTAATTGGCATTTTCTTTGCTTGACCAGGCATCCCTCACTTCCAATTACAGCATACACTCCTTTCTCAATATCTTCTTTGATGTTCCTCTTGAATATATAATTTTGTAGAACCTCATATAGACAAACATTCTCAAGGTGACTGCTTCGATTTGGATAATATGTATCCAACATGTTGGTCTTCAAAATGTCGGTACTGTTTGGTTCCTTTTCTGCCAAATACTCAATTTCCCGGACAGGTTTTAGAACTCGATTTCGCGTTGCAGCAAGACCAAGACTCGCCCAAACTAGACTCCTGGATTTGGCATAGAGACTTGCTGAAGACAACCGGTCAGAACATTCGTAAGCTCCGATTTCTCGATGCGACAACATCTTCAGACTGAAACTGTACAACTTCTTGCTGAGGCTCTTTTCATGAGAAATATCCTCCCACATATCCTTCAGTTCGGTCTTTTCTTTTTTGGTGATGTAAGATGTCACATACCGAGCCACAGCCATACAGTTGTCAGCCACAAACTGTATATCCATGTTAGCATTCCACATGGACAAAATCACTGGGTTGTAGTCATTGATGTACTTGGACTCTTCGTTCCTTTTCAAATTGTATGTATTCTTGGGTGATTTCCTCGTCACATTATGTCGCAGCGAAGACATCAAACTGTTCACTCTTCCTTTAGAAATCACCGGTCGTGGAAAGTTGAAACGACATTTGGTGTAGAACTTCTCCTTGTTTCTGAATTTACGACGACAGTACTTTCCACAACGATGGCTTTGGAAACGTAGAACTTGTTCTCTTAGACTTTTCTTCTCCGTTGCGTTTGGAACAGCACACGTAGAATACTGTTCGATGAAATTCATCACTAAGTCATCCGGATCTGTTCCAAATTTAGGTGCATCCTTGATCCACAACAACATATGTATATGAGGGGCACCTCTTGCTTGGTACTCCTTTCTCCAGAAGAAATCCAACACCTCTCCAAGAGGTGGATTCTTTTTATTTGTGATGAAAGACATCATAGCTTCAAATCTATGATTGAAGTACCTGCATACATTCACTGGATCCAAAGAACACAGTTCTCCAGGTGTCTTGAATTCAATGTTTTCAATATTTCCATTTGCCTCTCGTAGAAATTCAAGTAAGTCTTCCCAGCCATACTCGGCACAGCTCAGAGTGAGGAACCATGTTGGAGTTCCTAAGTTCCTCAGCATACATTTTAAATCACCATGACGACGGTACCAGTACTCATTAGTACCACGCTGACACGCCATGAGATTAATTAAGTGAGAATCCAAAATACTGTCTTGGACATTGACTTTATGCATAAAGTCACTTGCCGAGATGTTTCGCATCTGTATACCACTTTTTAAGATGTGGTTCACTGCATATGACAGTCCAGACAGATCGCTTTCAAACAGGAGATGAAACAAATAGGGAATGCATTGCCGAAACCTAGGATCTGCTGCATACAATCGTAAAGTCCGGTATTCAGACGCAGGAATTTGATGAGGTCGCTCATCATATCTTCCTCCTTGACCTGTGGGAAATAGCTGTGGGAAACACCGAGCTTCCAAACTTTCCTCCCAAACACTAATGGGACTCCCTTTGGCTTGTTTCATTTGAAACAACTCAATAGCATTCCCCATGACTTCCTTGGAATGCAAAGGATGAACACTATAATGTTCATATATTTCTTCACTTTTAGAGGCCTCTACTTTCTCAATTTGGCCAGCACACAAATCGCTATCCTCTTCATCACTTACTTCCTCTTCTGCAACATATACATTCTTATAGTACTTATTATTTTTCTTCAAATACACTGTTGCCTTTTTGACTTTCCTAACATCCACTAAATCTTGCCATATTTTCTTATTCTTTGTCGGAACCCCATTAACCAAGATAACCAGAGGTTCCTCTTCCACTTCTTCTATTCCAATTGTGTTAATGTTTTTGTTCAAATCTAGAGGCAAATAAACAACTCTTCCCTTTAATCCTCTCTGTAAATCTGCTGGAGGCAACTTCCCTGTCTTTGGCTCCATTCTTACAATAGCCTGAAAGGGATGGATACTTTGAATCAAAATAGATTCATAAGTATTTAAATCCTTCAATTCAGAAGGAATCTCAACCAATTCCAGATTATTATGAACTGCCCTAGCAGGCATCTGGTTTTGGTTTAATTTATTACAACAATAAGTACACACACGTTGGTCCGATCCCAAATCAAAACAATTTTCTACCATCAAGTATGTGGCAAAATCCTTCCATTCACTATTATTTTCCCTTTCACTTTTTGCATATAAATCCACTAACTTAGTCTGATTCTTATAATAAGTGCGTCGACAACATACACAAGTGAAATTAGGCCTCTCACTTGATTTCATCTGAAACGTGGCAATTTCCTTCTGAAAATTATCTGTACTGGAAACCTGTACATTATCTTCCACATTACCCTCTACTTCAGGGTCAATTTGAACATTCTCATCTTTACTACCAAAGTAACAAAACTCAATTTCTTCACAAATATTCTTCACATCTATTTCAGAACCATGCAAAAGAGCAGCACATAATTGTTTAAGCATAATTGCTGGACTCTTAGCATAATACAACATTCTCACTAATTTTCTCACTTTATTATGATGCACTGCTAGCATCCTGAAATGATGAAAAACACTCTGGCATACTCTCCTGGAAAGACAAGCCAGTGAATGACCACGCAAACCTGTCATTTGTCTCACTCTGCAAGGATCTAAATCTTGCAACAACTTCATTTTCTGCTTCAAACTTTTCTTATTAAATGTCCGTATAAAATCACAAAGCAAATTGATGGAAACCTGTCGCACACTGCAAATAGAACTACACTTCCAAATGTACACAGGACCCTTAGGACGTCTTCCTAAAACCTCATCACTTAGCGCCTCTTCTGTCTCTGTTGTCACAAGTTGTTCTTTTTCAACTGGACAACCATCCTTCACTTCATAAGCTCGACCACTGATGTCAACTGCATGCACCAAATCATTATCCTGAAAATAAGTCTCCTCATTAAAAAATGCCTCAGAACTTGAACTATGCATCCATTCTCCGGAAAAAACTTCACAAAAGTTAGTACGATTTACTACTCTCTTCCATCTACTTTTTGTTTTGAAATCAGAAATTACCTTGCTTAGTTTCCTAATTCTATTGATTACCAAAATAAACAACTTTCGCTTAATTTCAAAAGCATGATCAATAATTTTCTCTACATTTTTCTTCTTCTTATAAAATGCCGCTTTCTGTTGGCCTTTCTTTTTAATATTTTTCAATAAATTAACTAATATCCTATTACGGAACATTCGATTTCGAATGTCCCTAAACTGTTGTTTCCTTCTACTATCATGCACAGAGTTATCTCTTCCTCTACCAGTAACATTTGTGATGGGTCTCTCCTTTCCATTTAAATTACTTTTCTTTTTGTGAACTGAAACATTTTTTTGAGCAAAACTTTTTTTACTACAAATATTTCTTAAGAATGATTTTGTGCTCTTACCCGGACCTTTCTTGGTGTTTTGACAAGTATTTGGGGAAGAGGACTGCTGCAATAAAACATCATCCTGCTGTCTTTGACGTTTTCTAGCCTTTCTTATTCTACTTTTGGAAGGCATTTTACAAACTATGAAAGAATCTGCAGTTGAATCTGTGGAAAAATATAATATAAAATGTTATTAACCACTATTACCAAACAGTAAATAAATAACAGTCATCTAAAACTTAATGCCGTACTAATTATTTAACATAGCAAATATTTTCCACCAGCACTGCATCACAAAAATGACACTCAATGGTACAAAACAGGCATACAACACTCATAAATCACTCCCTAATATTTTAAATCATTAATTCAGGATGACGATAAGATGTAGCCTATCTAAAGATTTGTTTAGGCCCAGATCTTTAGACTGGGGTGAATGTGTGTCATTGATCCACATTCAGTCCATCACCTGTTTTGTTTATTTGAGGTGAGGCCAACACATGGTTGCAGATAAGATTATCACTGAAAAAAAACAAGGTAAAAAAACATGTGAAGGCCTACCAATGAAGTAAATCATTAAATGAAAACCAATACATTTCTGGAAATATGCACTACTAGTGCTTCATAAGATGTTTTGGGTCATATTTATAAGGCATTTGAGTGTGTAGTATGCTATTTTACGTTGTTCATGGTGCAAATTTATTGTAAATACGCTCCCACCTGCGGTTGGCAAAGTTAGATTTTGATTATGGGAGTTAGATAGGCATGTTAATAATTTCCCAAAAATGGTGTATAACCCCAAACAACCTTTGAAGCAAATGCTCTTAGCCATGTTATCCACCTCCCATTGGATAACATGGCTAAGAAGTGCTTGCAAATGTGAAAAAAAACGGCCGCAATGCATGAATATCGCAGAAAAATCAGCGATATTCATACATTTTCCAGCAAATGCTCTTAGCCATGTTATCCACTTCCTATTAAATAACATGGCTAAGAACTGCTCAGGGCCCCATGAGGAACGCTTTCCATTTAAAAAGGGAAAAATAACATCAAAGACACTAAAATGCCTTCTAAATATGACCCCAAACAACCTATGAAGCTCTAACAGTACATATCCTGAAATTTAATTGATTTCTAAATTCGTTTTTAAACACAGCATATAAATCAATTGTATACCTGCATTCATGAAGAAATGACTAAAAATGTCCTTGAGACACATGAAAGTGTTTTCTGGAATGCCCTAGCACCATTTTTGAGACACTATTAACATGGCTAGGTAACTCCCATAATCGAAATCTAAATTTGCCAAGCGCAAGTGGGAGCGTATTTACAAGACACTTGCCCCAAGAGGAACACTTTCCATTTAAAAAGGTAAACATAACATCGCAGAAAAGTCAGCAATATTCATGCATTATCCAGCAAATGCTCTTAGCCATGTTATCCACCTTCCATTGGATAACAGAAAGCTGATTGGCTCTCCGGTGTCTGTCAACATTCTAAATAGTCCGGAGCGGCCGCCATCTTATCTCTCGGTAGGATCGAGAGAGAAGAAGAGGTGAAAAACGAAGGGGGAATTTATTGAAAGGGGGCAAGGTATACCCCTCTTGACCCCCTAGGAATGTTGTTCGGGTTATTAAAGGGTCCCGTGGGGAAAATAAAAAAAAATGATTTTTCACGGTAGAAGCGCTTCACGGGCCGCAAACTGGGCCGCAAACTGGTAGCGAAATTGGAATTCGCCATTTTGTGCTTCGTTTTAATTGTTTAGAGACAAAAATTATCGCCGCACATCGGCCACAATGCATGAATATCGCTGAAAAGTCAGCGATATTCATGCATTATCCAGCAAATGCTCTTAGCCATGTTATCCACCTTCCATTGGATAACATGGCTAAAAACCGCTCTGTGCGTGAGCTTTTTTTTTTTTTTTTTTTGCTGCGTGACGTTTCTTAACGTTCGATTCGATGGAAATCAGGAAGTGTTGAACACCATTTTGTCACTGCGAGTAAATATTTTATTATAAATGAATCCTTATTGATAAACATTGTCTGCGCCATCTTGCGTTTTTGTCCAATGCCACAATTTTGTCGTGCACGGCAGCCATTTTAGATGCCTTGACCAGGGCCACTCTCTGCACGCCGCCGATTCTCAGCATGGCTCCCCACCCTCGCACGCATCTCCCCCACGCAATGGTCACCCGCGCTCTCTCTCTCATGCATGGGCCATATACTTCCCCCATCTGCGCTGCTCTTCTCTGAGAATCACACCCTGTGCCCGCTCGACACCTCCCTTTCACCCTATTCACTACCGCACCCTCTGACACTTCTCTTCCTCTGTGTCCGATTGTCCAGGCCGGACCTAGGCTATCACCTAGCCCTGCGGATGTAGTTTATGGCTCCAGCTGTAGAGTATCCAGACATGCCAACCCTCCCGATTCAGGTGTGAGACTACTGATTTCAGTGCTAGTCTTTCGCTTCCCGATTCCTGCAAGGAAAAACCCGGGGGCATATTTCCAACAACTAGCGGTAATTTTTGTCTCTAACTTGTTTAGAGACAATAATTATCGCCGCACTTCGGCGAATTTTATCGCACATAAATTGATTTCTTAAATCGTTTTTAAAAACAACATATCTGTTTCAGCTTACATAACAAACCATGGAATGGGCTCCATGTACCACAATAACTTGTGTTACTGCATGCCAGAATGTTACACCAAATATGCAATTACAATTTCTATATAAAACTAATTCTATTACTATCTCACTAGAGACAAAACCACATTTTAAAAACACAGCTTTCTTCATCATTTTCTCCTTAAATCATACTATTCTCTATCTAAATTAAATAAATCTTTTCTCACCTTAGCAAATATTGTTTGAGTTTTGAAAACAGTCTCAGAAATACACCAAATTGTCTTCAGCAGAAGAAAAAGGATGCACTCCAAAGGCTGCAGCTATTGAAAGCACAGAAATACAGATATTCATTTCACATATCTCTCATATTAGCCAATCATACCTCTTCCCTCACTTTTTTCAAATCAAAACCCTTCCCCCCTCTGCCCTCTTTCCCTTGTTTCCATAGCAACCACCTCCTGGAAGACCTCTCATGTTTGCAAATTCACACAACAATGTTTCAATTGAACTCTGAACTCTCAGTGCACCTGCGTATCCAGAGCAATCTTTCAATAAATGTTTCTTCCTTGACCATTCAAATTACATCTTTCAAAGAACACATCCATGCACCCTAACTTTCTGTTTTCAGAAATGGAAATGCACCAATCACTGCTAATGAATCATTAGCATTGTAAATCCACAGTTTTTTTTCTTTAGAAACTCCTACTGTTTCAACTGCTCTTTCATTACCACACTTCATCTGACTGCAGAACAACCTTCTCCCACCATGTTTAAGGTCTGGATTGTTGGACATAGTTACATCCACTGGGCTCAAAGGTATGCTGAGAGCAGAAATTTACCTAACCTCAATTTACAAGATGTGGAAATTAAGTGGTTGGGCCAAAGAGGATTAAAATGTCACCAATTGATACCATTGGTGAAAACCTTTATGCATTTGCCAAAACCTGACCTGTTAATAGTGCACTGTGGAGGTAATGATTTGGGCACTTTGACAGGGGTAGGTCTGGAAATGCTTTTAAAGGACACCTTTGAGCAATTAATGGCACTTTTTCCTCAAACTGCCTTGGTATATTCCAATATATGCCAAAGACAGAAATGGAGGTGGTCCAACCAATTTTGTCCACAAATTGAGAAAGCGAGGAAGCATGTAAACAAATCTGTTTCAGCTTACATGAGAGACCATGGAATGGGCTCTCTGTACAACAATAACTTGCGTTACTACATGCAAGATATCTACAGAGGAGATGGAGTTCACTTCTCAGATGAGGGCAACAGAATTTTCATTCTGAATTTAAGACTGTGCATTGGTACCTACTTATAAGTACCTAAATGTACCATAAACCCAAAAGCTCTTCTCAGAGCTACCCTACATCTGATCACTCACAATTATTATTTTCCTCTAACTTTTTTCACTAATTTTCCACAAAATTCGCTCCCCGGAGCGCTACCCGGTTCGCTAACCGAAAGCTAACCTCGCGGAGTATTTTTAAAAAAGTTTTTTTTCCGCACATATAAGCCTCCTCAGCCACGCTCAGAAAACCTAGGGGGTCAAGATAAGTCTACCATGACCCCTTCTACCCATTCTAAACATTATTTGCCCTCCATCTTGTATCTTAATGCGACCGAAACACAAAATGGTGGACTCCCGTGACGCTTAAGGTTCGCTAACCGGGCCGCTTTCTGGAAAGCGGTCCTAAAAAAAGGCGGGAAAGTAATTTACAGAAAAACGACTAGAGACACTCTCACCAAATATAGATTAGCTCATACTACATAACAATCCCTTCCATTCTCACAAATTTCATTGAAATTCAATTTAGCCATTTAGCCTGTAGACCTCTCCAAGTACCGTGAGGTAAATTACTTCACAAAACACATCTGAATTGTTGGCATTGACAACCAATGAAAATGTTACTTTCATTTTCTACTTTTATTACCTGACATTTGATTGGTTATATACCTGTATATATATAAAGGGAGAGAAGGAAACACAGCCATTTTGACTACTACTTCTTGTTGTACCTCCTATTTCAATAGCTTCAAAAAACTTCAACTTCTTTGTGAAGGTAAGTTATAATTTAATATATTATGCACTATGACTTAATATAGTAGACTTTTTTTGCTAGATATACACTATCCCTCTGTAGTAGTAATGTATTTAGATAGACTTCTCTGTTATAGTTATCAATGGAGTAAGGCTTGTCTTGGTTAAATCACATACACTTTTTTATAGTCCTATTTCCACTCTCATACTATACACTGTCAAAAGATAAATTCACTGATAAAAACTGCCTATCTAAAATTAATCCCAACAGTGCCCTATCTCTACTAATATATATTTTTTTAATCCAAATTTCAGGCAAAATTATAGTCCTATTTCCACTCTCATACTATACACTGCCAAAAGATAAATTCACTGATAAAAACTGCCTATCTAAAATTAATCCCAACAGTGCCCTATCTCTACTAATATATATTTTTTTAATCCAAATTTCAGGCAAAATGGAAGGCGAGCAGCAAGTTTCTTTTGAGATGGACCTGCAAGAGAGCAGCCAGGAATTAATTGAACAAATTGACATGGAATTTATGGATGAAAGCTTGGATAATGAACTGCTGCAATGTGTCCAAGCAGTAGATGTCCTCCTTGCAAATGAGGACATTTTGCAACCTCACAGATTGCAAACAATATATCAAGAAAATAATGACATTTCAGACACTGAAATATTAGAAAGTTTAAAAAATTATGAAAAAGAATCAAAATAAAAAAAAAAACACTTTAAAAAAAAGAAAACAAAAAAAAACAAGAAAAACAACAAACAATTAACATACAGCATTAGAAAAGTCTTTCATTCTTTTATCCATAAAGTTCGCTGCCCAGAACGCTTTCCGGTTCGCGAACTTGGCGCTTATCACGCAAAAAAAAATTTATTTTTTTTTTTTTTGGACCCTCCTAGGCCCTTTTAAAACCTCCACATAAAACCTAGGGGGTCAACGAGGATCTACTATGCCCCCTTATGGTAATTTCCCCCTTTGTTTTGCCCTCCTCTTGTCTCTCGATCCTACCGAGAGACAAGATGGCGGCCGCTCCGGACTGTTTAGAATGTTGACAGACACCGGAGGGCCAATCAGCTTCTCATCGCAAAGTTCCGTTACGCGAAAGGTTCGCTAACCGGATAGCTGCCCGGAGCGCTGTTACAGATATATATCTTGATTTAAACGTTAATTTCTCAAAATCCACTGAAGCACATATATTGAGACCTAGCAAAGGCACATCGGGCTAACAGTCCCTACAATTTTGCCAAGTTTCGTGAAAATCCATTCAGCCGTTCGGGCTAAAAGTGAGTCCAACCGCCCTATGGAAATTAACATGGGAAAAACGTGTTTTGGGACCCCCCTTTTTTCTCGGCCCCCCCTCCACAAAACCCCCCCAAATTTTCAAGGGCTGCTCAGAAACAAAATGTGCCATTTTCCTGAAAATTTCAGCCAATTCCGTCCACAAACGCCAAAGTTATTAGGCATAGAATTTTCAGAAATCCCATAGGAAAAAAATCCTAACTATATATACCTACTGGCGACCGCCAGTAGGTAATATATATATATATATATATATATATATACCGCCCTATGGAAATTAACATGGGGAAAACGCGTTTTGGGACCCCCCTTTTATCTCAGCCCCCGCTTGACGAATCCCCCCAAAACTTTCAGGGAAGGACCGGAGCTCAAAGAGGCCATTTTGAGGAAATTTTCAGGCAGATTCGTCAACCGGCGCCAAAGTTAAATAGAATTTTGAGATTTAACATTGAAAAAAATCCTAACTATAACTACCTACTGGCGACCGCCAGTAGGTAATATATATATATATTAATTCCATAGGGCGGTCGACCTCACTTTTAGCCCGAACAGCGAATGGATTTACACCAAACTTGGCAAAATTGTAGGGACTGGTTGCCCGATGTGCCTTTGCTATGTCTCAAGATATGTGCTCCAGTGGATTTTGAGTAATTTGGGTTCCAAAAAATATATATATCTGTAAGCGCGCCCCGGTACGCGCACCGGGGCGCGCACCGGGCGCGCCACGCGACTTGCGCACGGAAAGCTGATTGGCTCACGGGTGTCTGTAAACATTCTAAACAGTCTGGAGCTGCCGCCATCTTGTGTCTCGGTAGGATCGAGACATGAGAGGTGGCCAAAACAAAGGGGGAAATTATCATAAGGGGGCAGAGTAGACCCTCCCTGACCCCCTAGGTTTGATGTGGGGGCTTTAAAAGGGCCCCGCGGGCCAAAAAAATAATAATTTTTTTTTCGATTTTTTTGCGGGGGAAGCGCCCGGTACGCGCACTGGGGAGCGGACCGGGAAGCGTACTATGGGGAAAAAAGAATGGCACTTTTAAAAATTGTATGTTTATTAATTGTCTTTACGTTGTTTTTTTTTTTTTATTTAAGTACCAACATGTAGGTACCAATGCAGAGTCTATAATTTAATATACACCGTTTCCTTTGTAGATATCTTGCATGTTGTTACAGAAGTTATTGTGGTATATGGAATTCATAGCGTAGTCTATCAAGAAAGCAGAAACAACATGGAGGAAGGAGATGATAAAGAGATGTTAAATACACATTGGAGATAATATAGTGGGAGAAAGGAAGTAACTATGAGCAAACTTACTATGTAACACAAAAAAGTTGCACAGTATACTATAAGTCTCACTTTATATTTTAAACATTTTTGATCTACTTGATAAATTACATATGAAAATGAATAATGTCTCGAACAATTTTTGATTATTAAATATAAATTTATTCTTCTGATTCTTTTTCATAATTTAATAAAACTTCTAATAATATATTGTCTGGAATGTCCTCATTTGTATTCTGTGATTCCATTGATTCCACACACTGAACTAATTCATGGTCCAGAGACTCATCCATAAAATCAAAGTCATCATTTTCAGCAACTCTTTCTTCTGTGTTGTTGTCCAAAACAATTTCAAAAGAAATATCCTGTTCTCCTTCCATTTTGTTGCTGTAAATTGCATTTAAAAAAAATATATCAGTAGAGTTAGGGCACTGTTGGGTTTAAGTTCAGACAGGCCGTTTGGATTTTTTAACAGTGAAGCTATCTTTAGGTAGTGTATGGTATTAGGCTGGAATTTGAAATATATAAAAGTGTATGTGATAAAGCCTAAGTAAATTTATAATAGTACAAGGGAAGCCTAACTCAATCTATAACTATAACAGAGAAGCCTATCTCAATTAAGCATGGGCGAATTTTGCGAATCTCGCGTTCGCGAATTTTGCGGATTTGCGAACTCGCAATTCGCAAAATCCGCAAATTCTCGCGAATTTGCGGATTTTTTTTTTTGTATTCGCGCGGGTTTCTGCCAGTTCGCGAGGGTTTTGTACAATTTTGCAAACGCGAACTTACCTGTCGGGTCGCAAGTTTTGCGAACTTGTTGTTTCTACGTGTCCAGCCTGTTTGGGACACTCTTCTTCATCACTGCCACTCTCTGTCACCACTGCCACTCTCTGACTACTCATGCCACCCTCTGGCCCACCCATGCCACCCTCTGTTTCATCACAGCACCCTCTGGTTGTCCAGTCAGTGTACATTATTGTGGCAAAGCAAAGCACACCTTCCCTGCCTCAAGTGACCTGAATTAATTTGGGGCTGATTAATGTGTCACAGAATATTTTTTTAGCTGGCACCTGCTTCCTTAGTGCTTCCTGATTAGTGATCTTTTGCACTTGCTAAGTTGCTTTCATTGTTGCAAAATTAGTTACAACACCTGCCCTGCCCCAACTGACAATAATGAATTAGGGGCTGATTAATGGATTTGAACTTCCAGCCTGGCTCCTGCTTGTCTCCCTTAGCTGTAATTCAGGACCTTTGTGGCATATGTGTAACTATTCTGAGGTTCAGAGCAGGGTCACATAATAGTTGCAAGTAGGCAACTGAACTCTGGAGGGGCCCCTCAGGAAGCACTACAGGAAATGGCTACTAATGATGAGCCTGAACTTTTGAACCTGGTAAGTAGTTTCAGTTTTGCTAAGATCGTATTTCTGCAATTTAGCGCTTATTCGCGGGGCGCGAAGTTGTACTGGGAAGCCGCGAACTCACGCGAACAGTGCGAGCAAGCCCTAAAATCCGCTGCTCGCGGATTTGCGGATTTTGCGGGAGATTCGCGAATCTCGCGGATTGCGAATTTATAGAAAATCCGCAAAATCCGCGAGCGAAACGGATTTTCCGCCCATACTTAATCTCAATCTATTTCTATTACAGTGGGATAGTATATAAGTAACAGAATATTTTTTCTCAAATTAAGTGAAAGTACACAACATACTTCACTTTTACAAATAACAACTTACCTTTAAGAAAGCAGTTGACGTTGTCAGTGTAATTTCTTTTCAAATGTACTTCAGGAAGTAGTAGTCAAAATGGCTGTGTTTCCTTCTCTTTTTTAATATATATTCATGTACATAACCAATCAAATGTCAGGAAATAATCGTAGAAAATGTAAGAAACTTTTTAATTGGTTGTCAATTCTAACACTTCATATGTGTTTTGGTCATGTAATTTACCTCAGGATATTTAGACAGGTCTGCAGCCTAAATGTCTCAATGGAATTTCACCAAATTTGGGCAAATGGTAGGGACTGCTATGTAGTAGGGCCTATTCTATATATGATGAAAGTGTCTCCAGTGGTTTTTCTGTAAATTACTTTCCCACCTTTTTTTATGGAGCGCTTACCAGTGCGCGCTCCGGTACGCGCACTGGCAGCGTTACAGGAGTCCTCCATTTTGTGTTTCGGTACAATCGAGACAGAAGATGGAGGATAAACAACGTTGTGAATAGGTAGAAGGGGGCACGGTAGACACTTCCTGACCCTCTAGGTTTTCTGAGGGGGGCTTAGGACGCTCATATAGGCCAACATTTTTTTTAAAAATTAGAAAATTTCGCGGGGGAGCACCCGGTACGCGCCCTGGTACGCGCACCGGGGCGCTCACCGGTACACGCACCGGAAGCGCACCAAAGTGAAATAAAAAAAAAAAAATGAATATACTTAAAAAAAATATATTATATTAATTTACAATATAGGGTTCATTTTTTTAAAAACATACCTTTCTCAGCTATAGACATTTGTGAAAAAATAACCTTAGAAATTCACTAAAAAACACATAGGTTTGAAGCCCTATAAAAAGTTAAGAATTAGCAGTTAAAAAAACCTATGAAATTCACAGAATAAACCAAAGGTTTCACACCACTTATAGTTAGGAATTAGCAGTTAAAAAACCTTTGAAATTCGCTGAAAAAACCATAGGTTTCACACCAGTTATAGTTAGGAATTAGCATTTAAAAAACCTATCAAATTCAGTGAAAAAACCATAGGTTTCACACCAGTTATAGTTACCTGGAAATTTTACTGACATAAAACCATTGAAAATCCCACGTTATAGTTAGTTGGACTCACTATAACTTGCGCGTGTAATGCACTGCTGATGACATCACATATTACATCACTCATGACATGGTCAGTGACATCACTCATGACATCACTGATGACCCCATCCTTGTGACAGAGAGTCTGACCTACTTTCACTGTAAAGTAACCCTTGAAACACATTTTGAAAAATAAAAACTAATATTTAAAAAAAAGTGGACATACCTATACCAGTTACAACAACCAATTCAGTAATTCCACCATTTATATACACATCCACTCACTCACCAACACTTCTATATAGTCACTCATACATATACTCACTCATCATATGTAGTGAGACACCTATACATCAGTTAACACACCGACAGTCTTCCAAAAGTT
Source organism: Lissotriton vulgaris (assembly GCF_964263255.1). NCBI lineage: Eukaryota > Metazoa > Chordata > Amphibia > Caudata > Salamandridae > Lissotriton > Lissotriton vulgaris. The sequence continues at coordinate 7,390 of NW_028241836.1, read as the reverse complement.
ACTCACACACATACTCACACATGCAAATAAACTATCGAACATCCATTTATTTGCATATACAGCTATACACACACTACCACCTTACTTCTAAGGAAACTTACACATACTTACTCTCTTAAACAATCACTTATAGAAAAACATACTTATTTAAAAAGGAACTCTTACAATCTCTCACTCTCACATATACTCACTTATATACATCAATACTCACATATACTAGAATAAAACATATTTCGTTACTGATAAGGACACTAGTGAGACCGTCATTCACTCACTAACACACACATATACACACTCATCCACCCATACAGTCCTGCACATATGCTGTCTTCAAAACACATACAAACAGAGAGTCAGTCATTGATGCATCTAGCTGCTAAGTAATACCCCCACTAAACCATACAGACACTCATACTGATACTAAAAAAACATCTAATAACCCATATACACACACATGTAGCTACTCACCAACCCATGCAGCCACTTATACACAAAGTGAAACACTGATACATATATTTAAATATTTAAACATTACTCGCTAATATATGTATTCACTAAGATACACTTAATAAGCCAGTTAACCAATCAATTTTTTTTTTTAAAAACATCCATTTAGACACTTATTTAAACATTTATTCTTCCATCGACCTTTACATATACATATATAAAACATATTTATTTTTCAGAAAGACACACATTCACTGGATGGCGTCATCAGTGATGTCATAAGTGATGTCACTGACCATGTCATGAGTGATGTAATATGTGATGTCATCAGCAGTGCATTACACGCGCAAGTTATAGTGAGTCCAACTAACTACAACGTGGGAATTTCAATGGTTTTATGTCAGTAAAATTTCCAGGTAACTATAACTGGTGTGAAACCTATGGTTTTTTCAGTGAATTTGATAGGTTTTTAAATGCTAATTCCTAACTATAACTGGTGTGAAACCTATGATTTTTTCAGTGAATTTCAAAGGTTTTTTAACTGCTAATTCCTAACTATAACTGGTGTGAAACCGTTGGTTTTTTCTGTGAATATATATATATATATATATATATATATGTATATATATATATATATATATATATATATATATATATATATATATATATATATATATACATTTATTCGACCGTTTTTATTTTACCTTACTTCTAATAAGTTACATTCAATAAATAAATGTATTTTACAATGTTTAATTATTGTATGTTGTTATCCAACAGAAGTGGTAACAAAATAAGTAAATAAACAAAAATGCCTTAAAATGGGCAGGAGAAGTAGGAAAGCAAGGGCTCCACTTTGAACCAGCGGAGACTGTAGTGCTCGGAAAATAAGAGGAAAACACAGAATAAGTTGTGTTAGTATCCATGGCTTCCTCCAACTGGAAAAATTATTTTCACGCCAACTGAGAAGATGATGTGAATGGAAACAGGACCAAGGGCCTCAACTTCTATCTCGATGGCCACAAAGATCCCAACTCCACTGCCCTACTCGACAACCTAGAGAACCTCAGACTCACCTAGCTCATCTAAGGCGAAAACTCACAATGTAGAACTCTCTCCCAACCCCATCTCCACAGCCAGCCACAAGTTCAGTCACCTCACTCTGCTCACTTAGACAGACCACTTCATCATCCACTTCTTCATCGATACACCTTAACTCCCACAGCCAAAACTACTTGCAACTTCAGAAGCAGCAGGAACAAGATAAAAAGAAACCAACTGGACCAACACCCTAAATGCCAACCAACCAAATATCATCATCAACCTGCGCTCCAATTTTAAAACCTTCAACAACTACATCACAAGCTGCTCAAACACCCTAGTCCCCATGAATGTTGTCAGACAACCAAGAACAAATAAAAGAGCCAACTGGTTTATTGAAGATTTTAGAAACTTCAAATACTACTGCAAACAGATGGAGAGAAGATGGCAAACCTGCTGGGACATCATTGCAAGAAACTATTACAAATACACGCTGAGAAAATATCACACCCAAATCAAGCCCTTGCTCTCAGACTTGAATCTGTGTCCAACAACTGCAAAGAGCTCTTCAACCTCGCCATTGTCAAATAATTCTCCTACCCCCTCAGGCCACCACTAACGCCAGCACGCCATCATCAGACAACTGCGACAACCTCTCCAAATTCTTCCTTGACAAAATCCTCAAGATCAACAGCAACTTCGAACCCAACATAAGATACAAGACCTCATCAACAAGTTTCCCACCGCCAGTAAATCTGACCACCAGATCACAAACTGGAACCGCTTCATCACAGAAGACACTTACAAAATCATGAGAACAATCTACTCCGGGGCTCCTGCCGACTGCTGCCTCTGCTATATCTACAACCTCAAAGGAACACTAATAAAGCAGAACTTCCCCAGTCAACTGGAAACACGCACAAATGACAGCTCTCCTGAAAAAGCATAGGGCAGACTTGGAAGGACGCAGCAACTACAGACCGTATCGCTACTGACTTCACTATCCAAAGTCATGGAGAAAGCTGTCAACAAACAACTCTCCAATCATCTTGAACAGCACCACCTCCTAGACATCTTGCAGTCTGGATTCCACAGCAACTACAGAGAGGAAACCTTCCTCATCGCAGTAACTGATGACATCCAGACTATCATGGACAAAGGGGAAACCACAGCGCAAATACTGCTCGACTTCTCTGTGGCCATCAAGACTGTCTGCCACAGCATTCTCATCATGAGAATCCAAAACTCTGGAGGACAAGAATCCATGATGCAGTGGCTTGCTTCTTTTCTCTCTGATAGGACCCGTAAGATCACACAGAAACAAACATTGTCTCCTACAAAGACAACACTCAGCTCTTTCTCTCACTCACAGACAACAACCTAACTACCAGGACCAACTTTGCCACCCTCATGTCAAATGTAGCAAACTGGATGAAACAGAACTACCTAAAACTCAGCACTGATAAAACAGAAATCCTGATCTTTTGAAACAAGAGCTCTCCATGGGACTCCTCCTGGTAGGCAACTGAACTTGGACCCTTGCCTACCCCCACTTACCATGCGAAAAACCTCCTCCCCCTCCTCCTCATCATCATCATCTTGGAGAACAGGCTCATGATGGTGAAACAGGTGAACGCTGCCACCTCATCCTGTTTCTTCGTTCAACGTATGCTATGCAAGATATTCAAATGGTTCCCCACTGACATCAGATGCATAGTCACCTCCGTCCTCATCACCAGCAGACTAGACTATGGTAACACACTCTACGTCAACATCATGAATCAACTCATGCAAAGACTCCAGATCACCCAGAACGCCACCACCAGACTCATCCTCAATATCCCCTGCAGCGCACACATCACACCCCACCTCGAGAGCTAGGCTGGCTACCATTTCAGAAGCACTGCCAATTAAAATTTCTACCCATGCATACAAAGTCCTCCACAACGCCGGACCTGACTACCTCAACCACTCCCTTAACTTCCACCAACCCACCAGACAATTGTGCTCAGCCACACTCTACCTTGCACAGATACACTGCATCTGCAGAAGCAAATCAGGAGGATGCTCTTTCTCCTACATCACCGCCAAATCCTGGAATGACCTTCTACATCACATCAGGACCCAGCATCCCTCCTCAAGTTCAACAAGAAACTAAAAACCTGGCTGTTGAACCAAGAGCCCCATCCACCTACTCATCTACTCCAGCACCTGGATACCCCCCCCCCTACCGCCGGGTGATAAGCACGCTTTACAAATCAACATAACAGGACAGGCATGAAAAATGTTAATAGGGGTTTTGTTAGACAGAGGGCACAGGCTCATAATAGATTAACTAGGTAATGGTATATAGGAATAGAAGAGACAAGAGATGAAATTACTTCTGCCAATCAAAGGAAATATCTAATTCAATGTCAAGATGCATGTTTCAATCAAAAATGTCTCTCCTAGTACCCCTTTCTTTCATAAAATATGCTTCAGCAACAGGTGCTTCTTTATTCTTCTTGCTTTCAAATGTAGGCCTAAGGCATTACTTATATATAAACTCATAGCTGTTTCAGGGTTTCCAGCCCGATTCACCCTCATTTACTGACATTGCTTTTTCAATGACAAAACTCCTGCATAGGTGGGAGAAATTAAGTGGGATGGATTGGTTCCTTATCCAATGTATGCCACTTCTTCATACATACCTTTCCACAATAGTATTTGAAATAAAGAGTAAGCAATTTCCTCTAAGATGCAAAAAGCATCAGTAGTTGTGAAGAACTGAGTATTACTTAGTAGTGAAGCAATATTGGGGTTGGCTACGCACAAGCTACTTGTTTATTTTCAGTTAAAGATGTGGTCGCGTGCCACACAGGTTTCCCTCTCCAAACCTTGGAGTGTTTCTTTGAAGAACAATATGTGCGTCCTCTAATCTTAGAGGGCAACCCTCTGGGCACTGCAAAATTGATTGCGTATGCGATTATTATCAGTCCATCATGTGTCTCTTCAAAGATTTAGGAACCAATATTCATTGCAAAATAAAAAAAATATTCAATCCATGAATATATCCAATGTATGTGTTGCATAATTTCAATCATCTTCTGATGATGTTTCAACATTCTTTGAAAGATTCTCCCAATGCAATACAAGAAACACCGTTTTTTAGTTAGCACTAACAAGTCAGTGAACATATTCACACATGGTCTGAAATACAACTCACTGGCTTTACTAACACTGGCATGGCATGTTTTTAAACCTCATAGCGGTTTACACCGAGACACTCTATTCATCATATAACGCACTGTTTAACCACTCGCTGGATATGTTTTCGATTCGTTTTTTTAAACGGACACGATAAAATGGCATTAACGTGCACATGCATATAATTAACGGATCACTGAAATTATATCGATCTCAAAAATATCGAGAAACCATAATATTGTGGATAAAATATCGATGGACAAAATATCGACTGGCTATCTTTAAACAGGTGCGTACTAAAATATCGACTCTAAAATATTGAGTTACAAAAATATAGACTGTTAAAATATCGTTTTTTTTAATGTCTTTAAATTAAGTTAAAACTAATGTTATAATAAATATATTTAATATAAACTTACTTAAACTTATTAAATTAATGTTATATTAATAAATATTTATTGTAAATTAAAAAAATATATAACAAAAATAATACATATATATATATAAAAAATATATAATTAAATAAACATATATAATATTTTTACCGTAGCATAGCAAAATGGTTAAAATTTATTGTAACAACTGTAGTGCATTCTACAGTAGCAAAAGCGTTGGATAGCGTAGAGGTAAAATGTACTATTTCCACTCCAGTGGGTGCAACAGTAGGGAAAGCGTTGGATAGCGTAGGGGTAAAAATTACTATTCCCACTCCAATGGGCGCAACAGTAGGGAAAGCGCTGGATAGCGTAGGGGTAAAAATTACTATTCCCACTCCAGTGGGTGCAACATTAGGGAAACCATTGGATAGCGTAGGGGTAAAAATTACTATTCCCACTCCAGTGGGTGCAACAGTAGGGAAAGCGTTGGATAGCGTAGGGGTAAAAATTACTATTCCCACTCCAGTGGGTGCAACAGTAGGGAAAGCGCTGGATAGCGTTGGGGTTACAATTACTATTCCCACTCCAGTGGGTGCAACAGTAGGGAAAGCGCTGGATAGCGTAGGGGTAAAGATTACTATTCCCACTCCAGTGGGTGCAATTGTAGGGAAAGCGTTGGATAGCGTAGGGGTTAAAATTACTCTTCCCACTCCAGTGGGTGCTACAGTAGGGAAAGCGTTGGATAGCGTAGGGGTTAAAATTACTATTCCCACTCCAGTGGGTGCAACAGTAGGGAAAGCCTTGGATAGCGTAGGGGTTAAAATTACTATTCCCACTCCAGTGGGTGCAACAGTAGGGAAATCGCTGGATAGCGTAGGGGTAAAGATTACTATTCCCACTCCAGTGGGTGCAACAGTAGGGAAAGCGTTGGATAGCGTAAGGGTTAAAATTACTATTCCCACTCAATTGGGTGCTACAGTAGGGAAAGCGTTGGATAGCGTAGGGGTTAAAATTACTATTCCCACTCCAGTGGGTGCAACTGTAGGGAAAGCGTTGGATAGCGTTGGGGTTAAAATTACTATTCCCACTCCAGTGGGTGCTACAGTAGGGAAAGCGTTGGATAGCGTACGGGTTAAAATTACTATTCCCACTCCAGTGAGTGCAACAGTATAAAAAGGAAAAACTTCATAATTAATTATAATTTATAGAAATATTAGTACCAAGTAAATTAATTTTCCAATACCAATAACTTTTATTAACCAATTAATTTTTATTTCATGGACAATTATTAATTAAATAAAACATGTAATTAATTTACTTAATTAATTAATTAATTATTAAATTACTTCCCACCCTATCCCCCTAGAAACTCACAACCCACTACTGAAAATAATTCACTAAATATTAATTATTTATCATTTAATCCATTTTTATTAATTACCATTTATATTTTTTTAATTACCAATTATTAATTATTTTACAATTATTATTAATTTACATAATTAATTATTTTTAATTAAATTACTTCCCACCCTATTCCCCTATAAACCCACAACCCGCTACTGAAACTAATTTACTATAAATTAATTATTTATCAATTAATCAATTATTATTAATTACCAATTATATTTTATTTAATTAGCAAATATTAATTATTTTACAATTATTATTAATTTACATAATTAATGAATTATATTTAAATTACTTCCCACCCTATTCCCCTATAAAACCACTACCCACTACAGATTTATATTACACAATTATTACAAATTAGTAAAAACGTACCTTATTTTCGATTTTTTTTGTCTATATTCTATCTAGTCGATATTATGTCTAGTCTATATTTTTGATTCAATATTTTGGCTATTAATATCGATATAACTCAATATTTTTGTAGTCGATATTATGTCTGGTCGATATTTTGTCTAGTCTATATTTTTTCCTCGATATTATGTCCAGTCTAGATTTTGGATTCGATATTATGTCTGTTTACCATAATTAACCTTTTTCCATGATTTTTTGGCATTCGCCATTCACGTGTTCCCTTAGAATACATCTCACAATACCTCACCACTGATTTTCAGGTGGTTCACTTTTCGTTTAGCAAAATGGCAAGAGAAAAGTCAATAACTGAGTGCATTATATTCTAAACACACCATCTTTTATAAATTGGAGCACCAACCAGAATTGAACATGCTGAATTAGACACATGATTTTCAGGGTGTGGACCCTCATTTAGTTAATCTTTGGTTTTTATTTAGACTTCTCCTGAAGAAGTGCACACAAGTGCACGAAATGCATTGGAAGTATCTTTTAAAGAATGTTGAAACATCATCAGA